>NW_022436960.1:14326062-14376317 GCF_009761245.1 Sapajus apella | reverse complement strand
AAAAAAAAAAAAAAAAGAAAGGAATGGAGAGGAAAGCATCTTAGTTGTAGGGACGATCATGCACAAATAGAGTGAGCACCAACTAAACACAGACTTGAAATAGTCAGTGGCAGTATTTCAGCCTTTTGCCTTGAATTTACCTAGTTAATTTCCCTTTTCCAGTTTTTTCTTTTTCTCTTTATGTGACAAAAGATTTCCAGTTAATTGGTAAATTGGTTTTAGCATTGCAGCCTGCACTGTGTATGCCTTTAGGGTTTCTGTTTTACACATCATGCTTGTCCCTGGAGGGATTCCATTCCTTTATGTTCTCTTCTTTTTATTTATCTTTCATTGTTGTAGTGTATCTTTTAAATATTGTCTATTTTAAGATGAATATGTTGAACTGCTTATTGTTCACTGTTTCTTTAAGTTGATTTATCCTTGCCAAATTTCTTCATTGGTGGTTTCAGTTTTTCTTGAGGTATTTTGTTTGTTTATTTGAAAGACAGGCCTTAATTTTAGCTGTTCTTTGTTGAAAGGCATTTGCAATTAAAAACCTTACCCTGGAAATGTTATTCTAGGGGTCTTCAAACTTTACGGTATATGAAATTACCTTGGGAGTGAATGGGGAAGTATGGCCCATCCTCTTCCTCTGAATCAGAAGTCCCAGAAGGTGGGACTCAGGCATCTGTATTTTTAGGAAGCTCACTAGGTAATTCTGATGCAGAACAAAATTTGAAAACTACTGCAGCATTCCTTTTCTTAAGTTTATTTTCTCAATTTTATTTTAACAAATTTAAAAATCTAATGATAGATTTTGTGTCTACATTTTGTGAATTGGATAAAAAATAACCACTGTAAAAATCACTCAAACCAAATTTATTATATATTTGAAGTGGCATTTGTATACTTGAAAATGTTATTTTAAGTCTACATTAATAAAATCTATTCTAGAATTAGTAAAATTTAAACAGTTCTGATAAAGGAGTAAAGAACCAAAATAGAGTCCATGTGTGCTCATATATATGAAAATTTAATATGTGATAAAGATGGCTTATTAAGCATTAGTTTGTTATTTAATAAATAGTTTAAAAATAGAGCTGGATAAGTGAGTATTTATACTATTCATTACTGCCAGATTTAAAACTTCAAAGATTTAAAACTTCAAAAAATGAAAGTTTCAGAAGAAAATACAGATGAATTATTTGTATAAATTGGAATGAGGAAGATTTTTCTAATCATGACACAAAGTCAAAAAGCCATAATAGGGAAGATTGATAAATTTGAGAATGTAAAAATTAAATTTTCTATATGGCAAAAACAAAAATAGAAACCAAACCAATATACAACAAAACAAAGGTAAAAATATCAAACAGGGAAAGCATTTGCCATATCTGGGACAGATGAAAAGACTGCTTTTGATTTTCTCAAACTACACATTGCTTAAAAATTTGCTAAAAATGGGAGATTTACACCCCCCCACATACACAAATTCTCATCTGTTTAGTCAAGAATGCAAACACAGAAATGAGGTGTTTCCATGTCATATTGTGGCTTTTCATTAGGCTCTTGTTTCCTGTCAGCCTACACGGTAGCCATTCACCCTCTCCATGAAAGTAAAATCACCCCAGGGATGAGTCATTGACTATATACCACCTCCTTTTTGTACTTAGGGCTTGGTAACACCTACCTGGCAGAACTTAAATAAGCCATCTATACTTTTCCTCTGAAGAGAATGTTTATAAACACTGAGCCTTCCTGTGTTTTTGAACAATGGCCAACATCAGCACAGAGGAGATGTTATCTGTCCTCTGTGTGGCACATAGGAAAACCTGAGGCCTAGAACTACAGCAACTTTTTTTTTTCTACTAAGAGGGGAGATTCTAGAGCTTCCAGGTGCTACCATGTGGAGCCTGAGGATAAAACCAATACTAAAGAAGACAGTGGCAAAATAGAGAGAAACTAGGTCCTTGGTGACATCTTTTGAGCCACTAGACCAAGCCTTACCTGAAGCAGACCTACCTCAGAACTTTTCAGCTATGTGAGCCAATAAACATCTTTTGTCAAAAAAAAAGGAAAAAAAAAAAAAGAGATGGAATGAGAACACAGTCAGTGCTCAGGGATTCTTGAGCTACCCCTCAGCCTCCAGCTCTCCTGTGTCCAGGAGAGCAGTGTTCCCAAGACTCCTATACCTACAATAGTGGAAAGACAAAACATAGGATAGGATAGAAGAACAGACAAATAGATGAATTGGCAGTTCAAAGAAAGAGAAATGTAAATAATATCTGATGTGTTAAATGCCTAACCACTATCATAATTAAAGATCTAAAAAAACTAAAACAACAGTGCTAAACCATTTTTCACTCAATCAGATTAGCAAAGATGAAGAAGTTCTGTTATATCTAGGGTTGTCAAGGGTGTAGAGAAACAAGCTCCATGTATGAACATTTGCAAGGTGTTTGCAGTTATTGATGATATTTTAAAATGTGTATGCTCTTTGGTAATATTACTTCTAGGTATTTTCCTTAAGGATATTTTCATACAAGTTTACAAAGATATGTTCAAAGGTGGTTTTATAGAATGTTTTTTTGGTTAAAAAAAGGAAACATATGCTTGATCAAAAAGGGACTGGTTAAATAAATTATGGTGTATATATTGATGGAACACTATGCAGAAGTATTATTTAAAAATATAAAGTAAAGCTTTTGGTTTTGATAGGGAAAGAGTCAAGACACTGAGAGTGAAAAAATAAACCACGTATTAGAATGTATAGAATGATTCTGTTTATGGTTAAAATATGTACACCCATATGTATACCTATGTATGAACAAAATTTCCTGAACAATACTCAAGAAACTATTAATAGAGCCTCTGCCTACTAAAATTTGGGAAGGAGCTTTTACTTTGAATTTTTGTACCCTTTTGTAAGGTTTACATTTATTTAGCATAAGCACATGTTTTATAAGTTTATAAAACTTAATTGAAAAACTACATATGAGGTTTCAATTCAGTAAGTGTTTCAGTCTAAAATTCCTCGAGATTACGTAAATTAATTTCTGTGTCCATTAATCAAGTATACAAGTGTTCAAAAGTAATTTTATAGAACCCAAAGCTTTGAATCAACTGGCTTATTGAGACTTCAGCCTTCTTTGCATTGGGTATTGCCACCTTTGGAAGCTATAACACTGAAGCCTAGCACTGTGGGATGCTATTGCCTTTGAAAAAGAATTTCAAATATAAAGCACATGAAAAAATATGTATAAAGCATAGGTTTGAGTCAACCAGTGATGTTTTATTAAGATTTTATGGGACTGATAAGTTACACCCCTGTTCCTCCATGTTGAGAACCAACTGAGAGAGAAATATACAAGATTTAGACAACTGGAGGTCAAACCATTAGCTTGATTACAGAAAAAAGGAGAAGTGGCGCTTGTGGCTTTAGATCTATGCTCAGAATGACTTAACAACCTTCTCTCTCTGTGTTAAACAGACTAATCCACCCTGTAACTCACATGGTTGTACAACCTACAGACTTTCTCCACTCAGGAGAGCCTATTATTTTTCATAAAAATATGTATGTGAACATGTAATAGGTTTATTGTATGTTATTTAGAATGAATTAATAAGTAAATGTTTAAAGATATCTCAGTTTTGGTTTCTAATATTAATCTATATAACTTACATAAACAAAACAACTTCTTCTCAGCAATTTTTTTTAACAGTTTAAAAGGAATCAATCTGACACCAAAACGACTGAGAACCTCTGTTCTAATGGAAACATGGGAAGTTAAGAAAATTTTTTAGTGTTATTTAATTCTTGTTTATTAATTTTTCAGTTTCCAGAAGTGCTAAATTTTGTGCTAAGGAATGGCATACCATTTGATCTTGCTCTAATGGAATATACCATATTTCATGGATTCTAAAAACACATTTATTTTCACATTTTAACATCTCTGAAATTGAGGTACATCTTAAAATGGATAGCATCTTTTGATTTTTGTGGCCACGGGCAGTTGCCGTGTAGTTGCCATCGTCTGCTTACATGGAAACTTGGGTAATTACTCTTGGGAGCATGCTGAACCTGGTAATTACTACTGATTGTTGCCTGAAAGCTTTTGTTGACACCTGCTGGTAAGATCAAGAAAACACAGGCATCAGCATAGCAGAATGTCTGTCCATAGCTTGGAAGAAAATCCTGGAGACAATAGTGGAGCACACTTTTAAGAAATATTAAAAAGTGGATTTAAAATGTTCTTACTACAAAGAAATGATAAGTATGTGAGGTAATATATGTTAATTAGACAGATTTTCTCACTTCACAATATATACATATATGAAGCCATCCCATTGTACCTCATAACTATTTACAATTACTGTTTGTCAATTCAAAAGAAATGCTGTATCATCATTGCATAGAACAATACTATGTGGAAACACCCGACCATTGATGACCAAGTCAAAAAGGGATTCGGAAGAATTTGATACTTCTGTAAAAGAGGAGTACTATATTTAATTTATTTGCTTATGTGTATGTACTTTATATAAAGTATGCAAAAGAATCCTCTGTGATACAATCTGTGTATGAATGTCTAAACGTCAGTGAGGATCAAATAAAAATTCTGTTTAAAAAAGCACTGTGTGGTGCTTCTTACAGTCAGTAGCATCTGTTATATTTGATATGATTAAAAAAGGATGAGTCCTTCTCTAATGAGAACAAGTTCATATAATAAACGCTATGTAAGTTGAGAGGCAGAAGAGAGCTATGTGAAGTGAAGGCATTAGGGAAATCATGAAGGATGTGGAGCCTGAACTGGGCCTTGGAGGTGGACTTGAGAAATATAACATTTATTTATAACATTAGATGCATGTATTTATGATGATCAGTATTTTAGAAAGAATCCATAATAACTATAGAAGGTTTATTTAATTTTAAATTGTATATGTGTTTCTAAGCTTGGTCTAGGTTGCTGGACTCTTGTTCTTCCTGCCACTATTCTTCCCTATTTTCGTTTGTCGAGTATGCAGCAGTCAAGCTATTCTTTCAAAATGCAAATATGATTGTTATTCCTCTCCTAATGGCTTTCTCTCAACTAGAAAAAAAATCTGAAGTTCTCACCATGACTGACAAAGGTCCTGGCTGCCTCTGATCTCCTTTTGTGCCACCTTCCCTCTTTCCAGCCTCATTTACCTTCGTGTGGTTCTTCATGTGTGACAAGCACATTCCCCTCTCAGGCTCATACATTGCTCTTCCCTCTGTCCAGGGTGAGCTTCCCCCAGATATGCTCAAGGCTTGATCCTTCACTTCATTCAGGTCTCTTCAAATAGCACTTCCTCTGCAGTGGCCCCTTCCATCACCCCTTCTGAAGCACACCCTCCTTGCTCTCTCTCTCTCTCCCTCTCTCACTCGCTCTCCTTACCCTGCTCTGTTTTTCTTCACAGCACTTAACCTTCTCTTATGTTACTTGTTTGCCCTTCATACCAGATGGCACCTCCTTGAGGACAATGTTCAGATTGTATCCCCAGCGTCTAGAATGGAGTCTGGCGCATGGTAGCCTCTCAATAAATACTTGTTGAATGAATGGACTTAAATCAGTATGAAAAAAACAATCTCTTGTTCAATATTAATAAAATATTGCTCTTCTGTCTTCATGGAGAATAGGAAATGAACAATATGTCATCAGCAGCCGAATACTACAAAGAAGTTTTGAAACAAGACAATACTCATGTGGAAGCCATTGCATGCATTGGAAGCAACCACTTCTATTCTGATCAGCCAGAAATAGCTCTCCGGTTTTACAGGTGCACTTTACATCCAATTCATAGAACTACTTTCTTGTGAAATATTGATGAAACAATAACAAATATGGAATGAGATTATAAAGAAATAAGATATAGGATAAGAAATAAGGAATAAGATATATCATGTTTTTATGAAACTAAAAATTTCAGCACCCAGATGTATTATGAGCATTGAATTGATAACCAATAATTTGGAAACATGCAGATGTCTGGCATCTTGCAGAAACACACTGGATAACTGACTGAGTTTTAAACCCCATTGTCATTGTATGCGTTAGCCATTTTGTCACCAACCAATAACGGTTTAATAGTTGCTTAAAACTTCTCATCATCATTGCCTCCATTAATATAATTAAACATAAAGACACTGAAATTGAAAGGTGAAAAGATTTGCAAAGAGCATTTGGCCCTATGTTCTGAACCTTGATCAGGACCTGAAACAGAATCACCTGTTTTGGGCAGCGTTGTCAATTTTTGTCCAAATATTTTTTCAATCTAAATAAATTATATTCACTGATTCTCTTTTAAGTACTTATTTCTTCCTACATATGACTTCTGAAGTTAATTTTTAAATTATGATTTCCTCTTTAGCCCTTGGGTAATATACAAAGAGATGACTGGCAGCTGACATGAGTTCTTTCCAAATATGTGTTAGAGGCATAAAATGTAATAATAAGAACGCTATTCTCTGCACATGCAGCTGACTCTACTCCCTAACCCCCGAAGTGGGTCATGGGTTTCTCACAGCAGCTGGGCTGGATTTTCATTTGCTTATTTGAACTCTCTTGTCCTTTGTCCTGTGGGATTAATGATGCATAGAAGCAAATGGGGCTCTTCAGCTGCAGTGTGACAGCTAAGTGCATAATGTAAGGATCCACTGATGGTCTTGTCTTCCTCAGTGGAAGCTCGTTGGAGGTCAGTAGACACAGCTGAAGCACAAGTATGGCGAGCCAAAAACGGGCTCCAACTCAGCTGAAAACATAGAGGTTAATGCTAAACACATTCCTCCAATTAGATTAGAAGGTTTTAGGATTTTACTCTTTGGGCACCAAAGCTTTATAAAGCTAAAGTGTGTGGGCTTTACTTTTAGTGACTATTTCTTATTTTGATTCTCTAACAAAGCATTTGGGGAAAAAACAGATCAGTTGTTTGTCTCTAGACACATTCCCCATGACTAGTACCATTATAAAAGACACGTGTTTGTATTTGCTTTACACATTTTTTCATTTACTATAACACATTGTATTTATATTCTTAGGAGTATCAAACATCACAAGATGAATTCATTTTAACTATGTAAATATATATATATATGTCTCAAAACTTATAAAGTTGATCTGACACCAAAATTTGTGTGTTCTTTTTTGAAAAGGCGACTGCTGCAGATGGGCATTTATAACTGCCAGCTTTTTAACAATCTGGGGCTGTGTTGCTTCTATGCCCAGCAGTATGATATGACTCTGACCTCATTTGAACGTGCCCTTTCTTTGGCTGAAAATGAAGAAGAGGCAGCTGATGTCTGGTACAACTTGGGACATGTAGCTGTGGTATGTGCTCTTTCTGATATAATTTCTGTTACAGAAAGTTGGTTTGAGCCGGGCACAGTGGCTCATACCTTTAATCCCTGCATTTTGGGAGGCTGAGGCAGGAGGACTGCTTGAGCCCAGGAGTTTGAGACCACCCTGCGCAACACAGTGGGACTCTGTCTCTAAAAAAAATTTAAAAACTAGCTGGGTATGGTAGTGCACACCTGTAGTCCCAGCTACTCTAAGGGCTGAGGCAAGAAGATCACTTGGGCCAAGGAGGTCAAGGCTGCAGTGAGCTGTGATCGTAGTACTGCACTCCAGCCTGGGTGACAAAGTGTGAGACCCTGTCTCAAAACAAACAAAAAAGTTAGTTTGAAGAAATCTTCAGGAATTATCCTAAATTCATGTTTGGTTATAGTCTTATGGGGCAATTTAGAAGTTTCTAGGACTATGGCTCATTTTATATTCTCAGGTTAAATCTACTTACATAGGATTCACATTGACATATGGTACTTGATGCCTTTTGTCTGGTAGCAGAAGAGATATCCATGAGGAAAGAAGAGGGGAGGAAGTAAATGGACCCATGGGTGTGAATATGGGCTTTCTTTTGCAGGGAATAGGAGATACGAATTTGGCCCATCAGTGCTTCAGGCTGGCTCTGGTGAACAACAACAACCACGCCGAGGCCTACAACAACCTGGCTGTGCTGGAGATGCGGAAGGGCCACGTTGAACAGGTCAGTGAACTGGCAGTGGCACACTGGGCAGTCTACTTTCTTCAGAGCAAAGCTGTCATGTATGGAAGCGTTATACTGTATGTTATTTTAAAATGGGCTCTAGAATCTGACAGGTGTGGATTTGAATTCCAGCTCTGTTGCGTATTAGCTGTGTGACATTGGGACAAGTTACTTAACCATTCTGAGTCCAAAATAGAATGTTTGATTTTATTACGACAAATTTGCGCCTCCCCAGTCTTCCCTATCTTAGTGGACTGTTCCAGCAGTCACCATCCCCTGTCCACTACATAGCTGCTCAGGCCAGAATCCTTGGAGCCACCCCGAAACCTTTCTTTTTTTATTGCTTCCCCCTGCCATACCTGCACCCACATCATATTCAGCAAGCCCTGTCATTCTGACCTTAAAGTCCCATTACAATCTGGGCCTGGTCACCTTTCTCCGTTCCCATGACCCTCTTCAAACTGCTCTTATCTCTTGCATGGGCTGCTGTGAGAGCCTCCTCCTGGTCTTTTTGTTTCCACTTACATCAGCAAGTAAGTGCACTCTGTGATACACTCTTCTCAGAACAACCTGAGAGATTTGTTTAAAACCAAGACTGTTTAATACTACTTTTGCTTAAAATCCTCTAGTGTGTTCTCCTTCAACTTGGAATAAAATCTGGACTTGAAACCATGACTATGGCCTGTGAGGCACTGTGTGACCTCGCCTCTGGCTCCCTCTCAGACCACGCCTTTTGCCACTCCTTTCCCACTGGCTTGCAGACATATTACTCTGCCTTGCTGCTCTGTAGACAGACAGTGCTCCGTCTTCCTTTAGGGCCTTTGGAGTGTTCTTCCTTCAGATCTTGCAATGACAATTTTCTTTTTGTCATTCAGGTCTTAGATTAAATGCCAGCTCCTTAGAAAGGTCATCTCCCCCATCAGTCTGAAAAAGCCCTTGGGTGCTATCACATCTCTTACTTTTTATCTTCACAGTATTTACCACTTTATCAGATATTTTCATATTTATGTGTAGGATGTAGAATGTCAGCTGCACGAAAAGAGGGACTGTATCTGTCATGTAACCGTTCTATTCTCAGCATCAGAAACAGTGCCAGCCACGTGGTGAACACTCAGTCAATATTTGTGGAATGAATGGACAACACATAAATTAGAGTGTAACAGTAGTGACCTGAGGTATTTTTTCTGAGGATTAGATCATGCACTTGGCACAGTAGAAGCATGGAGCACATGGTAGATGCTTAATAAATTGTATTTTTAAAATAATATATGTAAAACAAAAGGTTTAATATACTAAATATGTTCATATATTAGTGGCAATCAAGGGCAAATATTATTACGTTCTCCACTTTGGAGATAAAGAAACAGAGGCTTGAGGAGGGTAAGTAACTTTACCAAAGGTCACAGGCATGGGAAACAGCATACCAGGACATTAGCCTGGTGTTCTAAGCACAGTGATAAACTTTTAACAACAACAAGGAAAGAAAGATCATTGCATGTTACCTTTATTGCATAAATTCTCTCAAGGTAAGTAAGATGGATTTTTAGTTTACAGACTAAAAATGAACACTTGTTTTGTCAGGAACTTTGTGTATATTCATATGATGAAACAAGTGATTTTTGTGACTTTTCTCTGTTCCCATGTTGGGGATTTTCTTTTCCTCCTTATTGTAGTTTCTATAGCATGCAGTTGACTTGAAATGTTTTGGTGAAAGATTTCATCATATAAGCTCCATTTTATTATTAAAAATTCTGTCATTCTATATGAACTGATACCATTTTGTTTTCTATTAAAAAGGTATACAAACTTGTCTTCAGGGTCGTAGATAGAAGTTTAAGATTTAGCTACAAGTTGAGGGGTTGTTGGCAGCTTGTAATGCCGAATTCGTGGTATTAATGATTGCATAAGCATCTCATGCTACTCAGTGGTCTCTGCATTTTATGATCCTATGATCACAAAAAATAATGTGAATGTTCTATTTTGAGTATCTGAGAGAAAGAAAACATGTCATATTCAATTGCTGTTTCACTAACAAAACTGATCAGCACTGTATTAAATACTTGCTCACTGTCATCCAGCACAGAATTTTGGGCTTCGAAATTTACAGTGTTTTTTTTTTTGGTTGTTATTACGTTAAAGAACAGGTAATTAGAGCCTGCTTAATCAATCAACAGCAGTAAAAACTAGATTAAGAAGAAAGTTGTAGTATTGAGAAGATTGTATTTCAAATTGTATGTCATATTGAAGTATAAACTCTGTGAGAACATTGGTTCCCAGATAACTTTAAGTGTACTCTGAATTTTCAATTCTCTTATTTACTCTGTCTTGTGAAGCATTTATTATTAACATAATTTTGGTAAGGTTTCAGTAGTTAATTGTATTTCAGTAAGTCATTGTATTTCAAGAGGAATGTTGTCTGTATTTATAACAGGCTCATGTTTATTGAAGTCCTGCCATAGATAAATAATTCTTTTACCAAAAAAAAAAAAATCACAAATATAGTGCTGATATATGTTTACATGCCTTTGGTTTTTCTTTATTTTTATACACAGGCAAGGGCACTATTACAAACTGCGTCATCTTTATCACCCCATATTTATGAACCGCATTTTAATTTTGCAACAATCTCTGATAAGGTATTCTCTTTCTTTATTAATTTATCACCTGATCTGTTCTTTTTCTTTCTTGGTTTTAAAAAAAGTACAAATAAATAAGGAAATTCTAACCTCATCTTCCTGAAGGAAATGGCTTTTTAAAACTCTTAATATATATATATACACATATATATGTATATATATATGTATATATATATACATATATATATCTTTACTTCAAGGAACAGTTTTTAAAACTTTTAATTTTGGCTAAACACCATTCTAGATTATATAATTATTTTATGTTTTGAAATATGGCATTTAGTCATTGAGGAAGTACTCATTTAATAACTCCTTGCCTGGGAAGTATTTAGTTATTGGCTTTTACAGCAACAAAGTCCTGTGTATTATTTGTAGATCATATTGCCACCAAGTTTCTGGCACAATTACTGCACAGTTAGGGATATTCTAATGTTAAAGCTATCTTAGCTGTGAAGAACATGGAGGAAATAAAACTTAATACTGTGTTGCAAGTCAGTTAATATCCAAAAGCTAAAAGGAACCACATGCCATTTTTAACAATAAGAAAACAAGCAAAAGACGTCTAATAACTAGCGTGTACTTGGAAGGTGAGTCTGTTTTGAGAATAAGGAAATGGCTAAAAATATTTGTGATGTAAATTAGAGTCTTGATAGACCACAAGACATTTAAAAAGATGGTTTTTTTCATAGCATAAATATGAAGTCATCTACACTGTCATTTCTGTATTGAAAATAACATAAGCTGTCATTTCTAAGTTGTAATTATTGGGCACCTGTAGGTACCAGCCACTGTTCTAGGTGCTTTATATACATTCTCTAATTCTCCCAACTACCCCGCCTTCATCACTCATTTGTTCATGACTGATGTTCTGTTTACTGAGCCTCTGAGATATACCAGGCCCTGTTTTTGGCACAGAGGATGTGATGATGAATACAACAAACAAAATCTTCTACCTCATGCAGCTTAGTTTCTAATGGAACCCAAGGCTTATAGATGTTAAAAGACTTCTGTGTCCTATGGCAGTAGCGGGTTTCAGATTCACACCCAGCTCCCAGTGACATCCAGATTCCTACTGCACCGTGCTACTGCTTAGTTCGTCAAACCTCCCAGAAGGCTGGGTTACCTTCAGGAGTAGCATCACCTTTTAGTAATATATAACTCAAATGGGACATCTTCTTTGAGCAAAAGGCTACACTTCCATAAGAGAAAATAGTATATTAAAAAGGAGTGCTATGATTTTAAAAAGGAAACTTAATTTCTGTTTTAATTCATATATATTGTTACCAGAAATCTACCAGAGTTGATCTAGATTTTGTGTATATACACCAAAAAGCTCTTCCTTTCTGGAATGTATTCATGAATCAAAATATACTCAGATTGTAATTAATGATAAGTTATTGTATATTTTAAAATAGCTACAAGATTTGGAATGTTCCCAACACAAAGAAATGATCAATGTTTGAGGTGACGGATACCCCAGTTACCCTGATTTGATCATTATACCTTGTATGCTTGTATCAAAGTATCACATGTACCTCATAAATAAAAGTTATGTATCAATGGAAATGATACATTCAGACAGTATTATGTTTTTCTTTGGGAATTAATACAAAGTTCATTGAAAATCAGAGACACCCTTTATAAACTTTTAAAACCAGGTATTTTCCCAACATTATTGTGCCAGCACCACTTAAAACCTCTCAAAGCATGTTATCATGCCTTAAATAGAGTCATTTTTGCTTACATTTTCTGTCTAAAAGGTAATAACTCTAATCAGAATATATTTTTTGTGATACCATACAGATAGTTTTCCCTAAGTTTTCTGAGCTAGCTAGAGCTGGCTGTTTCATCATGCAAATGTCATTCATTTTACGTTTATAATCAGCGACAGGAAAAGAAGACATGGGTTTCTAAATCCATTACCAGACAGCTGTAATTTATTTATATAATTGGTTATTTTATCTTTCTCACATACTTTTCAAAATTTAATTATAATCTAGAATTCTAAAATTATGCTACTTTTAGCATAATTAAGCAATTTGCCTTTGAGAACCCTTTCAGTTATGATGTTAGTTGTGGGCTTGTTTAAAAAAAAAACAACCCTTTGAATTTCTATAGAATGCAGATAGTATGTCTTATTTTCTTTTTTACTTCCTTACTCATTTTTTCTGATCTCATTCTATGGTCTTATTCTGGTATTTTTTGCAGATTGGAGATCTGCAGAGAAGCTATGTTGCTGCGCAGAAGTCTGAAGCAGCATTTCCAGAGCATGTGGACACACAACATTTAATTAAACAATTAAGGCAGCATTTTGCTATGCTCTGATTGTTCCTTAGACCACATATGTTCTTATGAAGAGGCATTATGCAAGGGGAAAAAAGAACTATGTATGTCTATGTATGTATATAGTTTTATATGTATATTTTACAAACCTGTCTTTGACATTAGTGAATGTGACACATAAGGAAGTTGAAACCAGAATGTATGATGAAAATTTTATAGAAATAGTAACTTTGTAAAATAATATTATAAAGTACAAGATTTAACCCTTTCCAAGTTGATCATCAAACTTGCTCCCACATTATACAGTAGATGTTTCTTTATAATGTTTATAAAACATTTTGGTGAATTTCCTCATTTTTTTATAAATGTACACTTTTTAAGTCCGTAAGCTATTAGCTATCATGTAGCTTAAGAAGTCTAAAACCTGCCATTAAAACTGCACCTTTAAGCCAGGTGTGGTAAGCATGTGCCTATAGTCCCAGTTGGTTGGGAGGTGGAGGTGGGAGAATTATAAACAGAGACTTTACTTAAGACTTTTAAAATGTATTTAAAACTATTTTTATTAAATACTTTTAGATTACCTGTTAAGCTTTAAAATAAACCTGTGTGTAAAACACCATCATTTCATTATATTTCATGAGTTTTTATTTTAGTCATTGCTGATGAAACAGGTTTTTCAGAAGTCCAGTAATTTTATATATTGTCATTATTTTAATTTTATTTCAAATGATGTACCACTAATTCTGTTTTTTCCTAAAAAGTGACTTATGGGATGTCACATTATTAAAATAAGAATTTCCAGATTAGAAGTAGAGTCATAGGCCAGGAATTCCACTTCTGGTTAGCCACAGCAAGGAAGTCAGCGATATTCCAGTACCATGCATGGTATTGCAAAGTCTTAGAAAGGCTCTTGAACTTTTCTCTGCCTTATTTAGTGGAACTGTCATTAAAGTGTTCACACGAGGAAATGTGTTATGGGACAGGAGCACTCAAACTCATACTTTGGACTTTGGGATCTTCATGTTATTTTTCATCTTTTTAACATCATGAAACTATTTGATAGATACTTATATTCTGTTCAGATTTGTATAAATTGTATGCTTAGCTGACAGAACAAAAAAAAAATTGAATTCAAGGAATAATAGCTTGTTTGAGGCTAGAATTCATTACAGACAAGAAAGCAAGGCCCTGTGTCACACAGCTAGTTGGGGGGATAGCCATAGCTGGAGCCCAGGGTCTTGTTCCCGCACCTTAGACTTGAACTTTTCTTGGTTCTCAGTGATGTATTAGCGCTTGTTTTGCCCTTGAGAGTTTCCTCGGATACTATCAAATTTCCTAATGTGGGTGGTAGTCAATATTCAGATTCAAATTGTGTAATAATGAATGATTTTCTTAGATAATTTAAAATGACAGCTAATAAGAATGGCTGAACATTTACTGAAGATACTGAATATGCCCACTTTGCTAAGCACTTTATGGGAATGAATTCATTTCATTCCTACCGTAGTCCTATGCAAGATGTAATTATTCCCATTTTACTTATGAGACTACTGAGATGTGAAAAAAAGCTTATTGAACTAGTAGTAAGTGCCAAGGATTCAAGTTTAGGCAGTGTGGCCCCTTAAGTATGTGCACTTAATCACTATGTTAAATCACCTCTCTAAAATGAACATTGAAAATTGAATAATAAGGGAACATTAACACAGAAAAAAATAAATGATTCCATTTTCCTAAGGTGAAATGGAGGGATTTTGTCTTGAATTTATGTGAATTCAGTGTGAGCACCAAGGCAAAGAATGAGTCATAGTGGCTCAGGGCAGAATGATGACATAACACCGTGGATGACTGTATCAGAAGCGACATTCGGGATGTCTTTGTAACAAGATGTCTTACGGACTGTGTAACTTCTGGCTTCTGTGCCAACATTTCTGTAGAAAAAACAGAAAGAACGTTAATAATTGTTTTCCAATTTTCCATTGTGGCTAAAAAGATGTTCAATCCATAGATACAAATTGTTCAACCAAAATTCACATCATTGAGCTTACTTCCAACTGATTAAAATGAGATCTGGTAAGAAGGCTTCCTCTACTGAAGCATTAAAGAGGTTAGAAGTTCTTCCTTCTTCACAAATGTGTCATGGCTGAGCCAGTCCCCGTAGTGATAACTCTTCCATTACATTTCTGAATGCTTTTTCCCAGGCTCAGATTATCCATCTGGATACAATTTATGGCCTACAGATAAGAAAATTAATAAAGGTAACATGTCACTACACTATTATATGATTATTATTGAGATAGCATCTTGCTCTGTCACCCAGACTGAAGTGCAGTGGTGTGATCTTGGCTCACTGGAACCTCTGCCTCTCAGGTTCAAGTGATTTTCATGCCTCAACATCCCAAGTAGCTGGGATTACAGGCATGTACCACCACACTCGGCTAATTTTTGTATTTTTAGTAGAGATGGGGTTTCACCATGTTGCTCAGGCTGGTCTTGAACTCCTTATCTCAAGTGGTCTACCTGCCACGGCCTCCCAAAGTGCTGGGATTACAGGTGTGAGCCACCTGACCCAGCATCACTACACTTTTAAAGTAGTTTCCACAACCAACTCTTTACTACAATGAGGGATATCTGCCAGGGTCTTTCAGCTGGGATTGAGTTTAAGCATTCAGAAAACAAATATTTTAGAATGATTGGCAGGACTAAACCTTGGAAAATAATGAACCCGGAAACCAAGTGTAGGGAAAAAAGCCATCACCAAATAGTTTTGTATTCTAGGAACAGAGAAATTGGAATGTTCCATGGTTATGTTCCTTCTAGAGTTCCAAAATGGTCATCTAGGCTCTGATTTGAAGGAGAAAAATTTATTTAGCAATTTGAAAATAGCTCCAGTTTCGTATCTGTCCATATAGATAGCATTAGTTCTATTTTTAGATAAATAAAAACAACATTTTTGAGAGAGACTATCATTTCACTTCTTTGATGTCAAAGCCAATTCCTGAAATGAAAGAATAGACATGTTGTTACAATCCTTGGGAACTATGTTTCTTGCAATGTGATCCTTTTCTTGACCTGAATCTAATTCTGACTAATAAGAAGAAATTAATTGTTAAAATGAAAACAATGGGAACTCTTGGTGAAAGCAACCAAGTTATCCTAGAGAAGAGGCTAGACCTACATAGATTTTAGGAAGAATTTTTTTTCTTTTTAAAGACACTCTTCCAATATTTGAAACTCAAGTTTTTATGGACTCCAGCACCTTGCAACTGTCAGTGCTCCCAACCCCACCCCTCTTCTGATCTAATAGCTTTCATTTATTTCACTCTACTGAATTATTTCTTTTAAAAAATCGTATTTCCTTTAAGCCTACCTCCCTTTTTTAAACAAATAATATAATTGTTTATTAAAATAAAGAAAAGCAAATAACATGAAAAGGAAACTCACAAAAGAAATTAAAATGGTTAATAAACATATGTAACAAAAAATCTCTGATAACTGAAAATAAAATTAATTCAAGAAAAATATACTTTTTTTTTTTTTTTTTTTGAGATGGAGTCTCTGTCACCAGGCTGCAGTGCGGTGGCACAATCTGGGCTCACTGCAACCTTCACCTCCTGGGTTCAAGCGATTCTTCTGCCTCAGCCTCCTGGGTACCTGGGACTACAGGTGTGTGACACCACATCCAGCTAATTTTTCTATTTTTAATAAAGATAGGCTTTCACTATGTTGGCCAGGATGGTCTTGATCTCTTGACCTTGTGATCCGCCTGACTCAGCCTCCCAAAGTGCTGGGATTACAGGCATGAGTCACCATGCCCAGCCCAAGAAAAAGATACATTTTAAACCTCTTAAGAGAGCAAAGATTTAAAATGTTTGTTACATATGAGGTAAAGGTACCGTCAAAATTGGCTGATAGGCATATATATTGTTAGAATCTTGAGGATGGTGTGGCAAATTTTATTAAATTTCTTCCATTTCTTTTGTGTTTTTTTCTTCTACTTTTATGTTCCAGGGTACATGTGCAGGATGTGCAGCTTTGCTGTACAGATCAACCCATCACCTAGGTATTGAGCCCTGTATCCATTAGCTCTTCTTCCTGATGCCCTCCCTCCCTCCACACTCCCCACAACAGGCCCCAATGTGTGTTGTTCCCCACCACGTGTCCATGTATTCTCATTGTTCATCTCCCACTTGTAAGTGAGAACATGTGGTGTTTGGTTTTCTGTTCTGTATTAGTTTGCTGAGGATAATGGCTTCTAGCTCCATTCATGTCTCTGCAAAAGACATGATCTCTTTCCATTTCATGGCTGCAGAGTATAGTGTATATGTGCTACATCTTCTTTATCCAGTCTATCATTGATAAAATCTGCCCCCTTTTCTAGTACCACTGTATTTCCTTTGTCAAAGGTCTTGAAAGCTAGGTGACATTTGTTACCTACTTCCTCCATCATTCATTCATTTCTTAATGCTCTTTAATCTGGAGTCTATTTCCACCACACTACTGAAACTGCCTTCACTGAGGTCACCAGTAACTCCCAAAGTAAAGGTCACTTTTTTTTTAACATAACTTTTTTGAGATATTATTCATATACTATATGATTCCTCTTCTTAAAAAAAAGTATACCCAATGGTTTTTAATGTATTAACAGTTGAGCAATCATCACCACAATCAATTTTAAAATACTTTCAGGTTGGGTACAGTGTCTCAGGCCTATAAACCCAACACTTTGGGAGGTCAAGGCAGGAGAATTGCTTGAGCCCAGGAGTTTGAGACCAGCCTGGGTGACATAGTGAGAGAGACCCCATCTGATATGGTTTGCTGTGTCCCCACCCAAATTTTGAATTGGAGCTCCCATAATTCCCCTGTGTTGTGGGAGGGTAATCAAATCATGGGAGTGGTTCTTTCCTATGCTGTTCTCGTGGTGGTGAATAAGTCTCATGAGATCTGATGGTTTTATAAAGAGGAGTTCCCCTGCACATGCTCTCTCTTGCCTGCCTCCATGTAAGACATGACTTTACTCCTCATTCAGCTCCTACTATGATTGTGTGGCCTCCCCAGCCACATGGAACTGTGAGTCAATTAAACCTCTTTCCTTTTTAAATTATGCAGTGCTGGGTATGTCTTTACTAGTAGTGTGAGAAGAGGCTAATGCAAAACATTAAAAAATTAGCCTGGCACAGTGGTATATGCCTGTGGTCCTAGCTACTCAGGAGGCTGAGGCAGAAGGATCACTTGAGCTCAGGAGGTCAAGGCTACAATGCAATGTTCGCACCACTGCATTCCAGCCTGAATGATGAAGCAAGATCTTGTCTCAATTTTTTTTCTTATCATCCCCCAAAGAAATCTCATACCCATTAACAGTCACTTTCCATTTCCTCACAACCCCATCCCTATCCCTGACTGTAGCCCTGCACAACCACTAATCTACTTTGCTTCTCTATAATCTACTGTATTAGTCTGTTCTTACACTGCTGTGACAAGACTCGGTAGGTAATTTATAAAGAAAAGAGGTTTAATTGACTCACAGTTCAGCATGTCTTGGGAGGCCTCAGAAAACTTACAATTATGGTGGAAGAAACCTGTTCACAGGGCATCAGGAGAGAGAATGAGTGCAAAGCAGAGGGGAAGGCCCCTTCTAAAACCATTAGATCTCATGAGCACTCACTCACTATCATGAGAACAGCATGAGGGAAACGGCCCTCATGATTCAGTCATCTCCACTTGGTCTCACCCTTGACACAGGGGGATTATTACAGTTCAAGATAAGATTTTGGTGAGGACACAGCCAAACCATATCATTCTGCCCCTTGCTGCTGCCAAATCTCATATCCTCACATTTCAAAACACAATCATGCTCTTCTAACAGTACCCCAAACTCTTACCTCATTCCAGCATGAAGCTAAAAATCCAAGTCCAAAGTCTTATCTGAGATAAAGCAAGTTCCTTCCACCTATGAGCTTGTAAAATCAAATCCAAGTTAGTCACTTCCTAGATACAATGCAGGTACAGGCATTGGGTAAATAGACCCATTACAAATGAGAAAAGTTGGTCAAAACAAAGGGGCTACAGGCCCCATGTAAGCCCAAAATCCAATGAGGCAGGAATTAAATCTTAAAGCTCCTAAATAATCTACTTTGACTCCATGTTTCACATTTAGGTCATGCTGGTGCATGAGATGGGCTCCCAAGGCCTTGGGCACATGTGCCCCTGTGGCATTGCAAGATATAGCTCCCCCCACTCCAGCTGCTTTTATGGGCTGGCATTGAGTGTCTGTGGTTTTTCCAGGCACATGATGCAAGCTGTTCGTGGATCTACCATTCTGGGATCTGGAGCATGGTGCTTCTCTTCTCACAGCTGTCATATTTCCCTTCCACACTGCCTTAGCAGAGGTTCTCCATGAGGGCCTCACACCTGCAGCAAACTTCTGCTTGGATATCCAGGCTTTTCCATACATCCTCTGAAGTCTAGGTGGATATTCTGAAACCTCAATTCTTGTCTTCTGCACACCTGCAGGACCAACACCATGAGGAAACTGCCAAGGATTGTTGCTTATACCCTCTGAAGCAATGGCCTAAGTTGTACCTTGGCCTCTTTTAGCCGTGGCTGGAGCAGCTGAGATGCATGGCACCAAGTATGGAGTTGCACACAGCAGAGGGGCCATGGACCCAGCCCATGAAACCATTTTTCCCTCCTAAGTCTCCAGGTCTGTGATAGTAGGGACTGCCTTGAAGTTCTCTGACATGCCCTGGAGACATTTTCCCCATTGTCTTGATGATTAATATTTGGCTCCTTGTTACTTATGCAAACTTCTGCAGCAGGCTTAAATTTCTCCTCAGAATATGGGTTTTTCTTTTCTATCACATTGTCAGGCTGCAAATTTTCCAAAATTTTATGCTCTGCTTCCTCTTGAATGCTTTGCTGCTTAGAAATTTCTTCCACCAGATATCCTAAATCATCTTTCTCAAGTTCAAAGTTCCACAGATCTCTAGGGCAGGGGTAAAATGCTGCTGTAGCAAGAGTGACCTTTGTTCCAGTTCCCAAAATGTTCTTCATCTCCATCTGAGACCACCTGAACCTGGACTTCGTTGTCCATGCCATTATCAGCATTTTGGTCAAAGCCATTCAACAAGTGTCTAGGAAGTTTCAAACTTTCCTACATATTTCTGTCTTCTGATACCTCTAAGTCTCTAGAAAGTTCCAAACTTTCCTACATTTTTTGTCTTCTTCTGAGCCCTCCGAACTGTTCCAACCTCTGCCTGTTACCCAGTTCCAAAGTCGTTTCCACATTTTCAGGTACCTTTATAGGAGCACCCTACTCTCTGTGGTACCAATTTACTATATTAGTCCATTCTTACGCTGCTTTGAAGAACTACCTGACACTGGGTAATTTATAAAGAAAAGATGTTTAATTGACTCACAGTTTTCACATGGCTGAGGAAGCCTCAGGAAACTTACAATAATGGTAGGAGTCACGTCTTCACAGGGTGTCAGGAGAGAGAATGAGTGTTGAGTGAAGGGGGAAGCCCCTTATAAAACCATTAAGTCTCATGGGAAGTCATTATGATGACAAAACCATGGGAGAAACTGCCCCCATGATTCAATTGTCTTCACCTTCAATTGTCTGCCTTTGACATGTGGGGGCTATTACAGTTCAAGGTGAGATTTGGGTGGGGGCACAGAGCCAAACCATATCATCTACCTATTCTGAATATTTCATATAAATAGTATGATAAAACATGAGGTCTTTTGGGACTATCTTTATTCACTTAGCATAATATTTTCATATTTCGTTCATGTTGTAGCATGTATCAGCATTTATTTCCTTTTTATTTCCCAATACATTACACCTTATGGATATACCACATTTTATCTATCCACTCATTAGATTATGGATATTTGGATTGTTTCTACTTTATGGCTATTATTAGTATTGATCCTGTAAACATATATGTACAAGTTTTTCTGTGGATGTGTCTTTCTCTTGGACATATATCTAGAAGTAGAATTACTGGGTCATATGGTATCTATATACTTAACCTTTTGAGGAACTGCCAGAGTTCCAAATTGGCTGCACCATTTTTCATTCCCACCATCAGTGTATGAGGGTTCCAATTTCTCCACATTCTCATGAACATTTGTTATTATCTGTCATTTGGATGAAAGTAAAGGTATAGGAAAAGATACTAAAACAAAAGGAAAACTGAATGCTATATTAATATAAGGCAAAGTAGATTTCAAAGCAAAGAATATTACTAGAAATAACCAAAGGCCATTTAATAATGATTAAGGGAGTCAATTCCTCCAAAGGACATATGAATCCTAAATGTTCCTGTACTTAGTAGCAGAACTTCAAAATACTTGAAGTAACAATGGAGAGAAATGCAAGGAGAAATACACAAATCAACAAGTTGACCATAAAAACAGAGAAAAAGAAGACCAAATTAATCTCAAAATAAGCATAACTAAAGAAATGACAAATATTCAAGTGGAAATCTATGAAATAGAAAAGAAATAGAGGGTATTAGTGAAATCAAAAGCTAGTTCTTTGAAGAGAGCAGTAAAATTGGTAAGCCTCTGGTAAGAATGATAAGGAAAAAAGAACACACAAATTTCCAATATCAGGAATAAGAGAAATATTACTCCAGATTTTACAAATATTAACAGACTAATAAAGACATTTATAAACAACTTTATGTCAATACATTCAACAGTTTAGATAAAATGGACAAATAAATAATATTGTGTCCTTGAAAGACACAAACTGTCAAACTTCTTCAGGAAGAAATGGATAACCCAAATAGTCCTATATATATTAAAGAAATTTTATTTGTAGTCAAAAACCTTCTCAGGCCCAGATAATTTTAGTGGTTGATTCTACTCAACGTTCAATAGATAAATAATACAAATTCTACACAAACTCTTCCATAAAAATTGAAAAAGGACAAGTACTTTTCAACTCATTTTATGAAACCAGCATTAACCTGGTACCAAAATCCAGACACAGATAATACAAAAAATACAACTATAGACATACCAACATCCCTTAAAAACACACATTTAAAAAATTATTTAAAAAAGATCAGCAAATCAAATTTAAGAATGTATAAAAAGCAGTGACATATCCTGAGCAAGTACAGTTTATTCTAGAAATCCAAGAATATTTTAATATGCAGTAGTCAATTAACGTAACTCACCATATTAGCAAGAAATAAAAAAATCATATGATCTTCTCAATAGACTGAGAAAAAGCATTTGATTAAACTTCACACCCAGTTTGATTAAAAAAAAAACACTCAGCAAACTAGGAATAGAAGAGAACGTCCTCAATTTGATAAAGGCACCTACAAAAAGCCTGTAGCTAGCTAATGTCATCCTCAAAGGTGAGAGATTGAAAAAGAACACACTTTCCTCCATGATTAAGAAAAATGCAAGGTTGCTGGCTTTTGCTTCTCCAATTGATGTACTGGATGTTCTAACCAGTGAAATAAAGCAATAAATATATAAAAGACATTTAGGCTGGAAAGAAAGATATAAAATGATTTTTTGAAATTACAAAATCAATACCATTTCTAGACATATGAAGAATACCATATATACTTAGGGATAAATTTGACAAAGTTATACAAGCCTTCTACAAAATATTACTGAGGGAAAATTTTGAAGTCCTAAATAAACGAAGAGCCATACTTGTTAATGGGTTGGAAGACTCAATTCTGTTAAGATGATATTTTCTCCCAGATTAATCTACATATTCAATACAGTTGCAATCCAAATTCTAGCTTGTTTTTGGTAGGAATTCAAGAATTAGGTCTAAAATTAATATAGAAATGCAAAGATCCAGTAATAATCCAAACACTGTTTAAAAAGAAGAACGAATTTGGGACTAATGCTATCTAATTTCAAGGCTTATTTTAAAGCTAACATGATCAGTACAGTGTGGGTTTCATCTCGATAGACAAACAGTTTGATGGAACAGATATAAAGAGTCAGAAATAGAGACTCACATGTGTGGAAAACTGATTTTTGACAAAGGTGCAAAGACGAAGGGTAATTTTTTCAATATGGTGAAACAATTAGATATCACACACAAAAAATGAACTTTGACTTCTAGCCTGCATCACATACAAAATTTCATCACAATGCATGATAGGGTTAAATGTATAACTTATAAATATAAAACTTTTAGAAGAAAACATAAGAGAAAAATCTTCGTGAGTTTGGGTTACATAGAGGTTTCCTAGCTACACCAAAAGCACAATTTAAAAAAGAAAAATTAATAAATTTGATTTCATGAAAATTAAACTTTGTGCTTGTATGGACATTGTTAAGAGAATGGAAGGAAAAGCCACAGGCTGTGAGAAAATATTTGCAAATATTGTATCTGATAAAGGATTTGCATCCAGAATATATAAACAAGTCTCAAAACAATATGAAAACAATGCAATTATAAAGTGGGCAAATAATTTAAATGAACATTTCAAAGAAGCTATATAAATGGCAAATTCGCACATGAAAAGATATCCAACACCATTAGTCGTTAAAAAATGTAAATTAAAATTAAATTAGGATGTCTACAATTAAAAAGATGGCCCATGCCAACGCTTGGTTAGCATGTGGAACAAATGGAACTTGGAAATCATATATTCAAGAAAAGACTTGGACATGAATGTTCATAGCAACTTTATCTGTAAAGTTTCTAACTGGAAACAATTCACATGTCTGTCAATAGATAAATGGATAAATAAACTGTGGTATGTACACATAATGGAATACTATCTGGCAATAAAAAGAAATGAACTATTGATAATATGTAACAATATGGATGAATCTCCAAATAATTATGGTGAGTAAAAGAAGCTGAGCAAAAAGAAGGACATACTGTATTATTCCATTTATAGAAAATTTTAGAAAATGCAAGCTATATTGTCAGAAAACAGATCGGTAGTTGCCTGGGGACAGGGTGATAGCTTCACCAATGTATACATATGTCAATCTTATCACATTTTACACTTTAAATACATTCATATATGTCCATTACACCTCAATAAAACTTTTTAAAAAATAACTCATAGAACCCTGCACCTTAGTGAAAGTTTTACTCTATGTTAATTATACCTCAGTAGAACTAATTTTTAAAATACAAATATTCCAGTTAACTAAAATGCCATGCTATTTTTTTACAGACTCTGTAACTGCAATACAAGTTTAGGACCTCTGTAAACTTTTTATGTATATATAATAGTTGTACATATTTATGGAGCATATGTTATATTTTGATACAAGCATACAATGCATAATGATAAAATCTGGCTTATTAGGATATTCGTTGCCTCAAACATTTATCATTGCTTTGTGTTGGGAGCATTCCAAATATTCTCTTCTAGCTATTTTTAAATATATAACAAATTATTGTTAATTGTTATTAAAAGAATTTTGAGACAAGGTCTGTCACCCAGGCTGGAGTTCAGTGGCACAATCATAGCTCACTGCAGCCTCAAACTCCTGGTCTCAATTGATCCTCCTATCTCAGAAACCAGCACTACCCGTGCATGCCATCCTGAGAAGCTACGCCATCATGTCCAGCTAATTAAAAGAAAACATATTTCTAAATCTTTCATAAAGACAGGATCTCACTATGTTGCAGGGCTGGTCTGGAACTCCTGGCCTCAAGTGATCCTCCTGCCCTGGCTTTCCAAAGCGCTGAGATTACAAGCATGAACCACCATGACCAGCCATAAATGTTTTTCAAATGAATAAGCATTAAGAGCATATGGGCGAAATCACTGGATGATGTGTCTTACTTTGAAGAATAAGTAGGATTTTGACAACCAGAGAAGAGGAAGAGGCCATGGAGTGGAATTCCAGGAAAAGCCAATGGATGAACAGATTTGGGAGCCACTGAAATATGAATTTGGCTGTAAGGGAGTTGGGCAGTAGCAGTGAGAGTAGGCTGGTCATGAGAGCTAAATTTGGTGAGAAGACAGGGAAAGACTGGAGTGTAGAAGGTTTTGAATCCCAAGCTAAGGAGTTTAAGTTTCAACTGAAGATTGAAAAGGAAGCAGATATCTTTTAAACACTGATCTGGAGACAATATTTGGGATCAGTTGGAGAAACAAAGTTAGATTTTAAATCAGATTTTCTAGGAAGAGTATAAAAATGAATATGTTTATACTAGATAATAAATAAAATTTTCTAAACTGTGTAGCATATGCAACTCATAGTATAACTCACACCACACTTTGCTTGGTTACAACTTTTTCTCTTTCCCATCTGTGCTATAAAGCATAAAAATTTGCCTAGATGACTAGTCACAGCTCATGCAAAGAACACTGAATCTCACAGATGGTACTTCATTAATTAGTTTGCAACTAATAGTTTTCTTAACAAGATTGCTGTCTTTTTATAAATGCAGGACTACTAGTTACACGGCAGGTTTATATTTTAGCAAACAGGAATTCTGGGGAAAGTAGCAATTACCTCAGATTACGATTTTATCCATTGCAATATTTGTTACAACATTTGAATTAGTGTTTAGAGCTGTGGTGATTCTGATATACCTTATAGTCTGAGAACGACTTCGCTAGAGGGTTTCTAAGAGCACTCTCACCACTAAATTTCTCAAAAGATGCAAATGATTGAAGCTTCCTCAAGAAGAAATAGATAACCTAAATAGCCCTATATCTATTATCTACCTGATAATACTCCAGTGAGAGGTATCCGATACAGCTCCAAAAGTGGGTGCTCTAGGTTCCTTAAGACAGAGGGCTTTAAAGCAAATGATCCAGGATACCTTTTGGGACTTCCATAAAACACTTGTGAACAGATGTAGAGAGGGAGAAAACATAATAATAATAATAATTATGTATTAGATGCCTGTTGCATGTAAGTGTCACAACTCCACAAGTTACCTATGATGATCGTAATTTTCCTGGTGATAATCTCACAAAGGGTATGTAACTTGTCCAAAGTTACACAGATAGTAAAGGCATAGTGGGAATCTCAGTATCTTGGCGTGCTGTCTTCTTTCAGCCCGTTGAGAAAAGACCAACCATGGTAAAGGCAGAAGATGAGGTGGCAGCTCCCCACATGCCTGATAAACATTGAGATGTCACAAGGAATAAATGGTTCACAAATGATCCGATGTCTCCCCTCAGAATGGGTCCTGGTATTTCCACAAGTTCTATGGGCCACAGTGTGTTTTCATGAGCTTCTCTGGTCCTTTCAGCAAGCTGTGGGACTAGCAGCCCAGCAATTTGAATCCCCATCTTACAGATGAGAAAAACAATCATCAGAGAGATAAAATGATCCACTCGTGGTCACACAACTGGTTAGAGACAGATTGAGGACTTAAATACAGATCTTCTGTTCCGGACCACACCAGTACATTTCCACTTTCCCAACCACACCACAGTCTGTTCATAATATGGAGACCACCTGAAAGACAAAGCTGAATTAATTAAACTTGCCCATAAAGGGAGACATTTAATTGGAAGCACAGTCACCTCCAACTGCACTGAGCACCTCTTAGACACACTGTGCGTGTCCATCAGTTGAAGCAGGAGAAGATCCTGACTGGCAAGGATAGAAACGTGCTGCATTAATATTCTCTGCATTCTGACCTGTCCAAGCTTGCAGCCAGCTTATTTTGGTTTTATAGTCACTAATAGGGTTTCAACTAGAAAAAAATTTCTCAAGGACTTTGATTGAAAATAGCCTGTGTTCTACTGTACTGCTTTTGATTCTGATTCCCCAGAACAAGGCTCCTTGCTTTCATATCCTTGAAGTTCTTGAACAAGCAGCTCTTCCCAGTGTACAGTGACATTCATCAGCAGACGCAGGTGAAGAGACAGAGCTGAGAAAATCTGAGTTGTCTGGGACAATGTCTGAGAGGTCCACTGTTAGCATGAAATTTGAAGTAATAGCATTCTGGTTTTCCCCCCACCTTTAAAATAGCCATGTGAATTAACTGCAAAGCAAATCTGAATTTGTTTCAATATAAAAATAATGTAGTCACGGTGTCTTCACAGAAAGCAGCTGTTCCAGGACAAAGGTGTGTATTTTAGCTGGTAGTTTCCCCATAGTCCCCACACGTAGTCTCCTCTGAGCTCTAGGTGGAAGAATTAAGTGGGTGAACTTTGCTTGGTTTTGCGCCTTCCTCTCCCCCCCTGACCTGTGACTTCCCCAGCCTCCTTTCCGCTGCACTGGGCTCGGGGTGCTTCCCCACCCCCTGCAGCAGCATCTACTGTTCCAGAGCCTCATCTCCCGTCACCGACATGTGTCAATTCTGCCTCCCCTCATGATTATGCCAAATCACCATCTAATTATCCCTCCTAAGGGAAAAACTTGTATTTTCACATGGGATTTCAGGCAGTGTGGTAGAATCAGAATGAGAGATATTTTGAAGCAAGACAAACCTTGTGGCATCCCTCAACTCACCCCATGACACCAACTGCCTCGGCAGGGACACTACTCTTGCAAATTCCAAAGTCAATGGGGCGCGTTTAGTGACGTTATGGCAGCAGAAAGCCATGACGTTGTAGATGCTATTTACTCAAATCGCTTTTCCAGGCTTTCACCATAGGGTTGCTTTTACAGCTGTACTGGATAGGGTTTAATTTCCAAATCTGATGAGGGGATATGACAACAATGACAGCAGAATTCTAAGAAAGGTGGATCTAGTTCATATTGGTCTCCAGGTTCCTAGGAGACCATAAAATAATGGCTATAGTACTTGATTTACCTTTTGAGAAAACCATTGCTCACTGAAGTTTGACTCTGCTTCTACTACGTCCTGCTAAAACTCTCAGGATCTACTCCCCGTTGAGCACAAGTGTTAATTACATTTTCAAAGCTGAAAACACAACACAATGTTCTTGGGAGACAGTGGGAGGATGCGTAAATGTTTGGAGGTGCTTTCTGCTGTGGCATTGCTCATGCATTCATTTCTGCCCACGTGGTGCCACACAGATTATACCTTTGGGGTTCTGTGGGGTGCTTTCTCTGTGTATCTGCATGTGTGTGCACAGGCATGTGTAGGTGTATGTACGGTTGGGGAGATCATATTCTTTTATTTGTTTGCAAGTTAGTCTGAAGATTCTGAAAGTTGCTATGTAGATGCCATTTGGGAAATCAAAATCTTTGATTTGCTTTTAATATAGTAATATAATCATGGGGCATCAATCTACTACACAGAATAGACATAATTTTGTGGTGCTAGCAGAGCCCATGCACCGCCTTGGAAATATCTGCTTCCTATCTACAGACACCGTTTCATCATGTCCCTGCCACTATCCCTCCAGCCACAGCTAATGGGACCAGGAGTAGCAAATTCATTGTCTAGGAGTAGCAAATTCAAACCATTCACTGCCTGTTCACAGGTTGCTGGTAATCCTTGGTGTTCTTCAGCTTGTGGCTGTATCACTCCAACCTCTGCCTCTGTCATCAGATGGCTCCCTCCCCTGTGTGTCTGTATGTGTCCTCTCTTCTCCTCCTTCTTCATCTTTTTTTTTTTTTTTTTTTAGAGACAGGGTCTCATTCTGTCACGCAGTCTGGAGTGCGTTGTGAGTCATAGCTCACTGCAGCCTCGAACTCCTGGGCTCAAGCAATCCTCCCACCTCAGCCTCCAAAGCAGTTGGGACTACAGGTGCACGCCACTATAAGAACGCCAGTCATTGGACTGAGGGCCCACTAATCCAGTATGGCCTCATCTTGATTTAAGTAATTGTATCTGCAAAGACGCTATTTCCACATCAGGTTATATTCAGAGGTTCCAGGTAAACATGAATATTTGGGTGACACTATTCATTCCACCACAGGAGGTGATGTGTGCAGGGGATTGGTGGTCTAATTGTCTGAATGAAGTCTGTCAATCCCCATCACTTTTAATGAGGTCAGTAGTCCCTGAAAGGGGATTTTAAGGAAACTTTGGGAGCAAAAGATCTTCGTAGATGTTGTAGGAGAGAATGCTCCTCTGGGCATGGTGAGCCTTGATGGAAAAAGTATTTTAATAAAAGAGACTGAAGTTCGTTTGTGAAAATTGGAAAGGCACTGGCTGTACACCCTGCAGAGCTGGGAAACATGAACCTCCTCCTCACCCTCTTTTTTGTGTTCTTGGTAAACAGCTCTGACTCAAAGGAAGAATATACTGCCAGCTAGGGACCATGTTTACACTGAAGTCCACATGGGAGTAACAGAAACCCACTGGGAAGCTTTTGTTGGGGGGGTTGTTTTTTTAATTTTGTTAATAATAAGGGCTGTTATACATATGACAGAATTATTGTAGAATTGGGGCCTATTGTCTTGGTCTGTGTTGAACATATAGGCTCAAAGTTTTGGAGCAGGGATGGTTGACAAATAAAGGGATGTCAGCAGGCAATGCAAAAGGGATTGTCTTGGGAAGACTATTTAAGTGACATTTATTCTTTCAACAAACACTTTGTGGAATGCACTGTATTAGATTGTGTATCTCCCCTTCAATATAACTCACATATCATACATAGGCATAATATCTTATGGCTATTTACACACAAATATGGGTAAGCCCATGTGAGGATAATGTAGCGCAGCTTCAAGCACTGAGTTAACTAAAGCATGGGAAGTTGATAGGAAACAGGGCATTGTGCCTGGAGTGAAATGGAACAGGTCAGGGTTTGTATGAGGCTCAGAGTCAGCCAAGATCAGGATGAAGTCTAGGAAAGATGGTATTTAAATCTACTAATCTAAGATGATTCCTTAGCCAGGGTCCCACTAGGTGTTGCGGAAAGGTCAAGATAAAAGAAACAGTACACTTTGTCAGATATTCAGGAATAGGGTTTGCTTATTGGGTTTATGTGAAAAGCAACCGATAAAAGGTCAAAAGTTGAAACATCTTCCACTAAGACAATTTTACACATTAATCTCAATAGTTGTGCTTCTGAACGAGTTGCTAGCTAAAGAGACTTACATGTCAAAAGTGTATCCTTTGATAAAAGGCCAGGGAAGCTCACAGAGGCCAGGGGTTTTCTTTCTCTTCATAGGTACCTGGTAGAATCCATTCATTTGGCCATATTTTTGGGGTGACTACAGGAGCAAGGCCCCAGTTGATTGGAAAGTCATGGTGTTTTGGGGCCAGAAGAGCTTGCACAGAATGTTTCATCTGTCCTCTTTATTTTTCAGCTGAAGAAAATGCCCAGAATGCCAAAAGGCCCGGCTCAAGACCACTGCTGGCTGGGGAAACCAGGTTTTCTGAGCCGTCTGATCCTTTTCTACAAGGCCATTTTGCCACTTCTGTGCTCTCACCACTGGGCACATCCTGGGGTAGATGATCCCCAGTGTGAGAGGTGGGACCTGGTGGGATGTGTTTGGGTCATGGGAGTGGATCCCTCATGATCAGCTTGGTGCCCCCCCACAGTAATGACTGACTTTTTGTTCTGTGAATTCACTTAAGATCAGATTGTTAAAAAGAGCCTGGCACCGCCTTCCCCGCTATGTCTTATTTCTCTTTTGTCATGTGATCTGCGGACAGCAGCTGCCCTTCCCCTTCTACCATGAGTGGAAACTTCCTGAAGCCTTCACCAAAAGCAGATGCTGGCACCATGCTTTTTACAATCTGCAGAACCATAAGCCAAATAAACCTTTTTTCTTGTTTTTTTGAGATGGAATCTCACTCTATTACCCAGGCTGGAGTGCTGTGGCATGATCTTGGCTCACTACAACCTCTGCCTCCTGGGTTCAAGCAATTCTCGTGCCTCAGCCTCCCGAGTAGCTGAGATTACAGGTACATGCCACCACGCCCAGCTAATTTTTGTATTTTTAGTAGAGATGAGGTTTCACCATGTTGGTCAGGTTGGTCTTGAACTCCTGACCTCAGGTGATTCACCCTCCTTGGCCTCCCAAAGTGCTGGGATTACAGGCGTGACCTACCATGCCTGGCCCTCTTTTCTTTTTCTTTTTTTGAAAGAAAATTTTTATTGTTTCAATTATTTTTATGTACAGAAAACTCAACAGTGTACATTTGACCCAGGTTAGTGGCAAGTTCTTTAGCCTTTGGAGCTTGGTGATGTGAGCCACAAACTTGGGATCCAGGACATTGCCTCCCCAGTGACAGCAGATCTCATTGTATCTGTCGTTGTAATTGGTCCTGATAGCTTCCACCAGCTTAGCCAAAGCGCCTTTGTCTTCCGAGTTAACCTGTGTGAAGGTGACAGTGGTGCAGGTCTTCCTGTGGACTGGACGTCCCAGTCTTGCCTTCCCCTTGATAATGCAGTAAGGGACCCCCATTTTACAACACAGGGGAGGCAAGAAGACAACCAGCTCAATGGGATCCACATCCTGTGCAATCACCACCAGCTGAGCTTTCTTGTTCTCCACCAAGGTGGTGATGGTGTTAACTCCTGCCCGAAAGACAGGTGGTCTCTTAGTGGGGACGTCCCCTTTGCCAGCAGCTTTCTTCTCGGCCCAGGCCAACAGCCTCTGCTTCTTCTCTTGCTTTGTCTCTGGTCTGTACTTGTGGGCCAGCTTAAGCAGCTGAGTAGCTGTTTGGCGGTCCAGGGCCTGGGTGAGCTGGTTAATTGCAAGAGGCACTTTCAGCCGCTTATAGAAGATAGCTCTCTGCTGCTGCAACCTGATATAGCAGGGCCATTTCACAAAGCAGGTGAGGTCTCTTTTGGGCTGGATGTGCTGTCCAATGCCAAACTTCTTAAGCCTTTTCTCAAGCAGGGGATTCAGCAGCTTCTTGGCCTCCTGCTTCTTCACGACAGCAGGGTCTGGAGCCCCCTTCTTCCCCTTGGCCTTCTTTTCAGCATCTTGGGTGGCGGGAGGAAAGAGCCTCTTTTCTTTATAAATTACTCAGCCTCAGGTATTTCTTTGTAGGAATAACAGACAGACAGGGTGCTTGTTAAAAACACAAATTCCTGGGCCCCATACCCAGCCCTATTGAATCAGATCCTGAAGAAGGGTCCCAGGAATAAATGTTTTAGACACACTCTGTAGTTGAGTCTTTTTTTTTTTTTTTTAAAGAGACAGTTTGCTCTGTCACCCAGGTTGGAGTACAGTGGTGCAATCACCATACTCGCTGAACCGTCACACTCCTGGCCTCAAGCAATCCCCACATCTCAACCTCCCACATAGCTGGGACTACAGGCATGTGCCACCCATGCTCTGCTAATTTTTTAAATACAATTTTTATGGAGATGGGATCTCCCTATGTTGCCCAGGCTGGTCGTAAACTCCTAGCTCCAAGTGATCCTCCCACCTTGGCCTCCCAAAGTGCTGGGATTACAGGCGTGAGCCACTGCACCTGGCTGTAGTTGACTTTTATGCTTATTAAGATGTTGGAACTAGCTGGGTGCAGTGGCTCACGCCTGTAATCCCAGCACTCTGGGAGGCCGAGGTGGGCGGATCACGAGGTCAAGAGATCGAGACCATCCTGGCCAACATGGTGAAACCCCGTCTCTACTAAAAATACAAAAATTAGCTGGGCGTGGTGGCATGCGCCTGCTAGTCCCAGCTACTCGGGAGGCTGAGGCGAAAGAATCGCTTGAACCCAGGAGGCGAGGTTGCAGTGAGCCGAGATTGCACCACTCTCCTCTAGCCTGGCATCAGAGCAAGACTCGGTCTCAAAAAAAAAAAAAAAAAGAAAGAAAAGAAAAAAGATGTTGGAACTGTTTAAAGAAGGAACATTGACTCATCGCTGAGTAATCACCATGGCAACCAAATAATCCATCACCTGAACCATATTCCAAACCATTTTATGTGTACTATCTTCTACTTTAAATGATAGATTAGAGAGAAAAAAAAACCTATAAAGAGCTGGTCAGAAAGTCATCATTTATTCATTAACACAACCTCAGGTCCAGGAGCAGTCTGACATGACAGCTTTTCTATCTCATTTATGATCCCTTCCAGACAGCAGAGTGATGAGGTCATGGATCTCCTTCAACAGACCAGAGATGTGCTTGTCCCAGAGTGGCCTCGTCGGGGACACTCTGTCATTCTGCCAGCCTTGCAAATGTGAGATATGTGGGGTGACCCCGCCAAGGGAAATGCTGTGAGCTAATTTTATCCCCATCCCTAACCTCATCAAGCACAAGGATCTATGAATCAGACAGCAAATCCAAGAAAGAAAAAAAAAGGCATTCAGAGTAATTTTAGGAAGAGGGATGGGACACTTTTAGAACTCCAATATCATGAGAAAGAAGGAGAAAGGGAGAGAATATGAATTTTCCGTCTTCTATTTTCTAAGACTGTCTGCAATTTGCTCTTGATAAATCAGTTTGGCATAAAGCTCAGGTGACGGGCCTTTGGTTGCCATGGCAATTACTCAGCTGTGCGCAGCAGCCTCACGTGTCTCTAATTTTCCTACAGAAGCACACTCAAGGTCAGCAGAGGATACGAAATGCTCATCCCAGGCTCCTGGGTACAAAGTTGTACTGAAGCAGGAGGATCACTTGAGCCTGGGAGGTGGAGGTTGCAGTGAGCTGAAATTGACCAACATTTCTTTAAAATGTATTCCATTCCTTAAAATAGTAGTGATTGTTTTAACATAAAATGAGGTAAATTTGAACTCTGGTGTGCAGAAAATATAATTTCATTTTTACATAACTTAATTATGATTTCTCCCTTTATTCCAGTGAGCTAGTGGAGAGTTGTCAGTCTTTAGAGATCACTAATATTTTGTTTGTTTTGTTTTTGAGACAGGTTCAGATGAGGAAGCACTGGAGAGTTTTGGTTAGGAACATAATCTGACTCAGGTTTTAAAAGGATCACTGCGGCAGCTGTGATGAGAATAGACCATAAGGGACAAGAGTGGAAATAGGAAGATGTCACAGATAAGACCAGATCAAACTAAAAATTTGTTTATTATCATACAATAAGAAAAAGTACAGATCAAAACACAGGAGACTTGGAACCAGGTGATAAGAAGCTGGCCTTATGGCAGAGAGCACAGTTTGTAAAGCATAAGAGAAGAGGTATGTTGATCTTTCCTGTGATTGGCTGTTGTATATTATGATTCTTTTTAGGACAAACAAAGCTCTTTATGCTGATTTGCCTATAGTTGATTGGTTTAATTTTAATGAATCGTGCTGACAAGGATGTAAAGGTGAGGTTTTGTGTTTATGTCTGGAGGATGGGTTTCAGGATAATCAGAATGACTTGTTTTGACTGTGCAGCTGAGGGTGGTTGGCCTTGGGGTATACATAAAAGGTGGCCTCTGTTTTTATGTTTCTTAACCAGAAAGAAGTCAGAAAAAAATTGTAGCAACTCAGATGAGAGCTGGATATGGAAGTGGTAAGAAGTAGCTGGATGCCAAGGTTAAGGGCGATAACTCTCCTCTATCTGCTTTTTGATTATGTTGGTGATGTTTCTTCTTTTCTCTACTGCTAGAGTCAGTTGTCACAAACCTGCATTTTATAACATGTGACAGGTTTTCCAGGAGCTCTGCTTCATGACAAGCAGAGCACCCTTCAGGGATGATGCAGACAATCCTTTGTGCAGTAGCGCTTCCTGGTAACATGAGTCATTTAAAAAATGGCTATCTAGTAAGTCAATTTTGCAAATGGCCTCAATTTGATCCAGATAATCTAAACTTTATTAAATCCTGTAGTATGCATCCTATCACATGCTGCATCAATGAAGCATTTAAAAAAATTTACTTCTAAGTTCTGTAGCAATTTGTCTCTCCCAACTGCTACACGGCAGTCCAGCGTGTATGTCTCAGAACAACCTATGACTTTTGAATGAAAGCTTAGCTATTTCCTGGGCATATATTTACATCAGTTCTAGCCAATGACCTGGCTATCATGCTCGTTTAAACTACAGGAATATTGGAACCAGAATGGGGTGCAGAGGGGCTGGCATCTTCCTATTATGCTAGCTGCTTTTTATTAACATTTGTCCTGAATATAGGCTTTTTTTTTTTCCAGCCCAAGAGCCATTTAAAGTGTAGTTGCAATTGCTGTATACTTGGAAGAAAGCTTACCTCTTTTTTTCCACTACTACATCAGATTCTTCCAGCATCAGCTAAATATCTTAGGTATGTTGTTTTAGGTTTCATTTTTTAATCACTTTAGTTTTTTAGGTGCTGAGATCATGGTTTCTGGTTGCAAACAATAGAAATTCAGTCTGGCTGACCTGAGTGGAAATTGAATATATCAAAAGAATGTGAGATAGACCACAGAAATGATTAAATGTCTGGATAACCAGACAAAAAGGACAGGTATATACATTAATGTCCTGATTTTAAAAAAGTATCAATGTTTGCATGTTTGGTTCATTTCTACATCCTAAGTATACTTTTCTATGCCTGGCACATGATAGCTGTATGATATCAGAATGAACGAATGAGTGAATGAATGAGTAGGTTCACAGACTTCCTCCAATTTCAAGCCTGCTAATTAGAATAATGCCCTTCCTCCTGAAGAGGGGGGATTCTTTCTTGTTGGGAGAGAGGCTAAGTCCATCTGAATGAGAGAGTAGAGGGGGAAGGAAGAGAGAGGAAGGAGAAATGGAATAGCTGGGGTTGAGGGTAATTTGAGAGAGCTGAAGTGGGGCAGAGGGAAGTGTACACCAGAGGAAAGGGAATCGAAATACACATGGCTCATTGAGATTACCTGCAGTTTGGGTGCCTTTTATGTCCTTAGAGAGCTTGAGGAAGGAATGGCTCTCTTTGTACTTACTTTGTGTTATTGAATTGTGCTTTCTGAATGTCACCACTTTGAGATTGAACCACTTGGATTTCTCACTTTGAATAGGATACATGTAAAACCCAAATTGTCATCTTCCTCACGAAAGAGCTCCTCATTTTATAGCAACCCAAGCCATCCCCTTCATTTCGGAAGCTTTAAACCTTGAATTCATCCTGGATTCTTTATCTTTCTTTGACCCCAATGGCCCATCAGTCACCAAATTCTTCTACTGGTTATTTATGACATCTCTTGGCCCCTTATTTGTCATCGTTAATTGTGCCATCTTTGGTTAGAGCCTAGTGACATGTCCTTAGAAAGAAATATGTTAAACTCCTAAATAGTCTCTGTGACTCTAGTTTCTTCTCACCCGATTCATCGTGCTCAATGCTTGCCACATTCTTACGGCCTGGTTGCAGCAGATCCAATATAAAGTTTGCAGCTGGCTGAGAAGTGCCTCCCTCCTTCCATCAGCCGACTCGGTCTCCACAGGTCAGTCTTCATACTTCGTGCCCTCATGTCAGTATGCGTCCTTTTGCCTTTGATGAAAACCTTTCAATTGCACCTCGTTCCCCGCAGGAATAAGTTCCCACTTTTTAGCATGGCATAGCACAATGGCTTTCCTGACCTGTTCCTGCCTGCTTTTGGTCTCTTCCCAAAGTGTAAAGTGGTTGTATTCCTCAATGCCAATCACACATGCTCTTTTACTCTCTCAGGCTAGAATGCTAGTCCCATTTTCCTCCTTTACAAACCTCTCTGTATTCTTTATGATTTAAGTCTTTCTTTTTTTAAATAACTATTGACACCTAATGTATGTCACACACTGTCTGGATGCAGTGAATGGGTCAGACAAGGTTTCTGCTCATGTATCTTAACTTCCAGAAGGAGAAGACCATCAATTAATGGGAAACAAATAGATGAGGTCACTACTGGTAATGGCAAATACTATCAAAGAACCAAAACAAGGCATTGTGCTAGAGAGCAGAGGGTTGGGAGTGGCTATTGACCCTGGTGTATTAGACCGTGCTTGCACTGTTTTAAAGAAATACCCAAGACTGGGTAATTTATAAAGAAAAGAAGTATAATTGACTCACAGTTCTACAGGTTTTACAGGAAGCATGATGCTAGCATTGCCTGGCTTTTGGGGAGGCCTCAGGAAGTTTATAATCAGGGTGGAAAGTGAAGAGGGAGCAGGTGGTGTCTTATGGTGAAAGCAGAAGCAAGAGAGAGAGAGTGGAGTGGGAGGTACCACACACTTTTAGATGACCAGGTCTCATGACAACTCACTATCACCAAGACAGCACCAAGCCATGGGGGATCTGGGATCTGCCCCCATGGTCCAAACAACTCCCACCAGCCCCCTACCTGCAGCATTGGGGATTACAATTCAACATGACATTTGGGAGGGGACCATATATCCAAACTATATCACCTGGTGTCCTGGGAGGCTCTCTTGGAGAAGGTGCTATTTGATCCAAGACCTGAATAAGAGAAGGAACTAGTCATGCAAAGGTAAGAGAAGATCATTTCAGGTAGAGGGAGCAGCAAGTGCTAAAGCTCTGTGGCAGGAAGACTCGGTGTGTTAGTGGAACCGAGGGAAGCCAGGGCGGCTGAAGCACAGTGAATAAAAGGGAGAATAATACAAGTGAGGGCCAGAGAATTGACAAGGGTCAGGGTGTTCAGTGTCTTCTAATCCAGTCGTCCCCAACCTTTTTGGCCCCCGAGACTGGTTTCATGAAAGACAATTTGTTCATGAACTGAGGGGATGTGTGGATAGTTTGGGGATGAAACTGTTCCACCTCAGATCATCAGGCATTAGATTTTCGTTAAAAGTGTGCAACCCAGATCCCTAGCATGTGCAATTCACAAAAGGGTTCGCGCTCCCATGAGAACCTGATGTAATAGCTGATCTGATAGGAGGCAGAGCTCAGGCAGTAATACCTGCTTGCCCACTGCTCACCTCCTGCTGTGTGGCCTGGTTCCTAACAGGCCATGAACTGGTACCAGTCTGTGGCCCAGGGATTGGGGACCACTGTTCTAGTCCATGGAAAGAAATTTGGACTCTTTGCTTCCTCTATTGAACCTTCCCTGACCTCTTCTTATTAACCTTTTAAGCAAAATTATTTGACCCTGAGGAAATTACTACTAAGCCCAGCTGACCACTCATCATTCTCATCTCAACTGGTCTTTGTGGATTGCTGGTCATTTGTTTCATGTATTCTTCAAAAATGAAAAACTCTGTTTCTTCATTTTAAAATAGCACCAAATTAAAGAGAAAAAATAAATTAAAGTTGAAAAGGCAATAAGGGTACATTCACGGATCATGTGATTTTCAGTGAACACATGATCCATATTTGTAAATTTGGGGACCCCAAAGGTCTACAGATATCAACTTCCTAAATCCCCAAAGTCTATGCTACTGTAAATTACCATCCCCAGTGGCTTAACCCATTCCTACCGCTATAACAAAATACCTGAGACTTGGTGATTTACGAAGAAAAGGTTTTTTTTTTTTCCTCTCTCACAGTTTTGAAGGCTGGGAAGTCCAAGATGAAGGCACCAGTAGGTTTAGTGTCTGGTGAGGGTTGCACTCTGCTTCCACAAGGGTGCCTTCTTGTTGCATCCTCCGGAGGGGGACAACTACTGTGTCCTCACATGGCAGAAGAGCAGAAGAGCTAAAAGGCCCTAGGCTAGTTACCTCTAGACCTTTTATAAGGCATGAATCCATTAGTGACTTAATCCCATCCTCAAAGGCCCAACTTCTTAATACAGAAGGAGGAGCATAGAATCTGGAGGCAGGCAACCTAAGGCCAATTCACACTGACTTCCTAGAACTGAATCAAAGGGAAAACCCCACCTCTCCATGCACAATTAGCAAAAGGATCAGAGACTACTCCCTTTGCAACTCCCACCCTTTCACTGCAGGGCAGAAGAAAGATGGAAAGCACCTCTGATTGGTCCCCTTCTATAACCAATCAGACTGGGCTAGGGCCAGATGTTTATTTACATAGAATGTAAACAAGTAACCAATGGGAAACCTCTAGAGGGTGTTTGAACTCCAGAAAATTCTTTACCCAGAGCTCTTGAGCTTTTTACTTGAGCCCATTCTCAGTCTGTGGAGTGTACTTTCGTTTCAGTAAATCTTTGCTTTCATTGCTTTGTTTGTGCCTTTTGTCCAACTCTTTGTTCACAATGCCAGGAACCTGCACGACTCCAGCAGTAACAATACCCTTACAATGGAATATTTCAACATGAATTTTGGAGAGGACACATTCAAACCATAGCACGTAAGTATCATCTGGTTGCCTCTTTTTTCAACTAAATTATAAGCTCTTTGAAGCTGTGTATAAAACAGCATTTTTTTCCTGCACATGTACACTTCCATAAAGAACCACACACACTTCTGGTTTCATGGCAGGTGCTTCTTCATCTCTAATTAATTAATTCCACCTTGAAGATCTTTGCTTACACTGACAGAGGGATTGTGTAAAGATGATGATCGTTGGAGTTTATGAATTTCCCAAGATGTAAGTCACCTATCCCACTTCCCAAGATAGAAGCTAGCTTCCTTTTCAGCCTTTCTTGCAGCTAGGGAACAGACATGTGATCTTGACTTCTCCAGTCAGACTCACCCATGGGACACTTTAATTTGGAAGAAAACAATACTAGAAAACAGCTGGATCCCAGAATCCAATTTTCAGATGGCAGGGGTTAGTGAGGCATCCAGCCTGCAAGAACAGAAGAGGGAGAGGTCTGGCAGCCAGAACCTGGGGTCACCTTCTGGTGTGAGCTGCAGTTCCTATTTCCAGTGATGAGAAAAGTCTTTCCTGGAGCTGCCCAGCAGCCTGGCTTGCGTGTTGCATAAACTCTCAGCCTGACTAGTCCTCCAGGAATTTCAGTAAGTGATCCCATGTCCTTTAATAAATTACTTTTCTGGGTACACTGCTAAAATGCCTTCTATTTTTCTCAACTAGGAACTCTTACTGGTGCACACTGGGTAGAGGAAGCAGGAATATTTCAGCTAAGTGTTAGAGTTGAAAATGAATCAGGAATTAGAAACAAAACCTCTGAGAGTTATAATTTAAGTCAGTGGGGGTATGATAGTAGATTTAGAAAAACTCAGTTTGCTTACAACCTCTTGGAGAGCAACACTATTGAAATAGTAATGTTTTAAAATGGAAGGTGGGTATTTGGCAGCTAGAAACTTGTCAAGACATTTTGACTGTAAAGTACCCTAGTGGGATGGCACATGGGCATTTAAAATAAGGCTACTTTCTCACCCTTCTGTTGGCACACTGCTTGATGTTGTTACATCCCCTTCCAACATGAGCTGTTTGTCATTCACCCTCAGATCCCCAAGGCATATGTAATGCCACTTGGGTGTTTCTACATTGAATTCCTGGCAACGGAAGGGGAAGTTTTGAATTATGTGGTCGAGTTGATATTCCTGTATTGTAAACAGTTCAGTTTTATTTCTCCTGGACTATTTTCATAGTCTTGTCTTTCATTTTTAATATAATCATAGTACTAAGTATGATCTAGTTCTGTGAGCTGGGTTCCAGGGCTAAAAGTTAGCATCAATGCTGGGCTAAATTCTGAGCTAGAATTAATCCTTACTGAATGCTGTCAATGACGCTACAAGTGAGGTCTTATTGCTTCTCTTTTTGTTTTGATTTGTTTTGTTTTGTTTGAGATGGGGTCTCACTCTGTTGCTCAGGCTGGAGAACAGTGGCACAATCCCAGCTCACTGCAGCCTTGACTCCCTGGGATCAAGTGATCTTCCAATCTCAGCCTCCTGGGTAGCTGGGCTATAGGAGTATGCTACTATGCCTGGCTAATTTTTAAAAAAAAATTTTTGTAGAGGGAAATCTCTCTATGCTGCTTAGGCTCCTGGCCTCAAATAATCCTCCTGCCTCAGCCTCCCAAAGTGTTGGGATTATAGGCATGAGCCACCATGCCAGTCCTGCTCCCATTTTGTAGATGAAGAAACTGAGACTCGGGAAAGTGATGTTATAGAATTTAGGTAATTCAAAAGCTTTTTAGACATCATAAACCATGATAAAAAATGGCAGATATTTTAGGTTGGTGCAAAAGTCATTGCGGTTCTGCCATGGAAACCAACCAAACACCTGTTTGCATTAGTTAGGGTTATCAGTTGGAAGACACAAATTGCTGTAGGTATTTAGGCAGAGGGGAGTTTAATACAGGAATTAGGTCACAAGATTATTGGAAGGGCTGGTAAGAACAAATATCAGGGAGGGAAGATGTTATCCAGAGCCCAGAAAATGCAGAAAGCTGCTAACATCCCTGCAGGGCCCAGGTCCCTGCATTCTACTGGCCATGGTGGAAGAAAAATAGCTTCCACCTTCTTCCCACCTTCTGAGTGAGTGCTTCTCAGAAACCACAGTGAGTGCTTCTTGTTGGCAGAAACTAATGGGGTTTTCAGGCTTCCTCCCCTGCTTTGCTGGAGAGAGCATACCAAGGTGGGGCCATGGTTGAGGACCACAGATGATGCCCAGCACGATGTTTAATCCAAGTTTTCTCAGTCCATACTAGAGTCCTATGAACAAAAGCAAACAGCATTTCTCCCCCTACTTCCACCTTCCACAGTGATGGGGGCTTCTGTTCTCTCTGAGATACCATCCTATGATTTCTATGGGTCCTCTAGAGTGTCCCTGAGTGCTGGCAAAAACACCACTCTTGGGTTCCATGTGCCAGCTGTTGGGGTCTTCATTCATGGAGCCCCAGTGGATGATGTCTGCTGCCCAAGGAGTTTTGGGGCTGGTGCCTGCCCTGAGTGCCAAGAGCCTGCTCTCCCATGTCTTTCCCACCAGCCCTGCTGCTAAATGGTCTGGCACCCACTAGAAAGCTCCAGATGCTGTCATGACGTGGTTGTGCCTGCCATCCAGGGCATTGCCGCCACCATCCCTGGGAGCTGTTGGTTCCCCCATGGTTTGCCAGTTGAAGATGACAGCATCAGCCACTAAGGCTGCCTGAGCCAAAGCCTGTCCCCACAAGGTACCACCTCCACCCAGTGCTGAGTCTGTGTGCTACCACCATGCCAAGTAGCCATCTCGTGCAGCCAGTCTTGTTGGTTCCATCATCACACTCTGTGGATGTTGCTGAAGGGGCGTTGTACCCATGCCGCACCCCGCTGATCTATTCTGGAGAAGTCTCTGCTCATTGCCCCAGACTTGCTGCTACACGTGACCTTGTTCCCAACAGGTTACAGAGCATTTGTTTGAAAAAGTGCTCTTTTACTTGAAACTTTTACTAGAACTACCACTAGGCCCAGCAATCCCATGACTGGGCATATATCCCAAAGAAAACAAATCGTTTTAACAAAAAGAGACACATACTTGCAGGTTCATCACAGCACTATTCACAGTATGAAAGACATAGAATCAACCTAAGTGTCCATCACTGGTAAACTGGATATACAGAATGTGCTACACGTACACCATGGAATACTATGCAATCATAAAAAAGAATGAAATCATGTCCTTTGCAACATAGATGCAGCTGGAGGCCATGATTGTAAGTGAACTAATGCAATAATGCAAAACCAAATAGTGCATGTTCTTACTTATAAGTGAAAGTTAAACATTGGGTCCTCATGGACATAACGAGGCCACAATTGACACTGGAGACCACTAGATGGGGAGGAAGGGTGCAAGGCAAGGGTTGAAAAACTGACTATTGGGCACTATGCTCAGTACGTCGGTGATGGGATCTTTTGTACCCCAAACCTCAGCATCATGCAGCAGACCCAGGTAACAGACCTGCACACATACCCTCTGAATCTGGAATAAAAATTGGGCAAAAAAGAAAAAGAAAAAGTGCTATTTTGGTCTGTTTTGTTTCTTAAATTCATCACTTGTCTCTTTCTAGGGATAGGACCTTGTGAGCCTGGGCCTGGAAGAGCACACTTGTTCATTCACCACTCATTCGTTTGGTCAACAAATGTTTATTGAGTCCTAGTATTACCAGCTGCCATTCTAGGCTCTAAAGATAAAGCAGCAAACAAGACAGGCAAAGTTCTGGCCCCCATGGAGATTATCATCAGGTGGAAGATTGACGGTGAAGGCAGATCATAAGGAAACTAATAATTTATAACCTATCATGGGGTAATAAATGCCATATCAGAATACAGAAGATAGAGAGTAACGTGTGTATGTGTGTGTGTATGTGTGTGTGTATGTGTGTGTATATGTGTGTGTGTGTATGTGTGTGAATGTGTGTGTGTGTGTGTCTGTGTCTGTGTGTGTGTTTGATATTTTAGTGGCGGTTAGGGAAGACCTCCCTGATAAGGGGACATTTGAGCTCTGTTTTCTATCTATTGGATGTGACCATCTGTGCCATCTCTGTCCCCACCTAATCATTGCAGTGAGGTTACAGCAGCTAATTTTTATGGACAAAATTTCCCACTAGCCAAACAGAATATTAGACAACCACAACAACCACAACCCCAACAGCTAACATATTTTGAGCATCTCTTATGTGCCACACACTGTTCTAAGTACTTTGTATATATGATCTAATTTAATCCTTATGCCGATTCTATGAGGAACATACTATTATTGTTTCCATTTCATAATGGGGAAACAATAGGGAGACCAGCGTGGCTGGAGCAGAGTGATGGTGTTGTTATGGAATTGTGTAGCCCCCAAATTTCTATGTTGATGTCCTAATCCCCAGTATCTCAGAACCTAATCATACTTGGAGATAAGGTCTTTAAAGAGGTAATTACATTAAAATCAGTTCTTTAGGGTAGGCCCTAATCAGATGTAACTGATGCCCGTACAAGAAGAGGAAATTTGGACACTGCCACATGCATGCACAGAGGAAAGAAAGACCGTGTGGCGGCACAGCAAGAAGGCCGTCATCTGCAAGTCAGGGAGAGAGGCCTCAGAAGAAACCAAACCTGCTGCTGCTTTGATCTTGGACTTCCAGCCTCTAGAACTGTGATAAAATCAGTGCTTATGGGTTAAGTCTTCTCCTCACCCCAGTGTGTGGCATTTTGTACTGGCAGCCGGAACTAAGTTACGCAGTGGGGAAAGGGTGCAGTGAGGTGAGGCCAGAGGCCCCAGGATCCAGGTTGTGTAGGACCTTGCAGAGAGAGAGGTAGAAAGGGATGTGAAGGTTCTGAGAAGATGAATGACATGCCTGACCTGATTTTTAAAGCATCATCTGGCTGTCGGGATGCCAAGGGTCTCATCATTGTGAACCACAATGATGAGAGATGTGGTGGCTTGGGTTGGGTGGTGGCTGTGGAGTCAGGGATGGGTGAGCAGATTCTGGGTATGTTTAAGAAGTGGGGCTGCCAGCGATTTGCTGATGGATTGGATGTAGAAAGCGAGAGAAAAAAGGAGTTACAGATGCCTCCATGACTTTTTGGCCTGAGCAACTGAGACAGTTGACGGAAGGAGAAATCAGGAGTTAAAATTCACTGGATTCAGTGACTCATGCCTGTAATGCCAAGCACTTTGGGAAGCCAAGGCGGGAGGATTACTTGAGGAAAGGAAGTTCAAGACCAGCCTAGGCAACCTAGTGAGGCCCTGGCGCTACAAAAAATAATAAAATTAATGGGGTGTGGTGGTACACACCTGTAGTCCCAGCTACTCAGGAGGCTGAGGTGGGAGGATTGCTTGAATGTGGGAGGTCAAGGCTACAGTGATTATGCCACTGCACTACAGCCTGTGCAACAGAGTGAGACTCCCCTGTCTAAAAAAAAAAAAAAAAAAAAAAAAAGAGTTCAGCTTGAAATTCCTATTAGTCATCCCAATGGAGTTGTACAGCAGGCAGCTAGATTTAAGAGCTGGGATTCAGAAGACACGTCCAGGCTGGCACATTTGGAAATTGTCAATGATGCGATGGTATCTAAAGCCATTAGACTGGATGAGATCACCTAGGAAAGAAATGTGGACAGAGAAGATAAGATGTCCAATGACGGTATCCTCCACATTCTAGAGATTGGGAAACTCACGAGGATGCAGCAAAAGAGGCTGAAGGGTGGCCAGTGTGTAAGAAGGAAACCAAGAGAGAGAGTGGAGGGCTGGGTGCGTTTCAAGAAGGAAGATGCTCAATAGGGTCACGTGGATCTGTCGACGGACTTAGAGGAGAACTTAAATTTGACCATTAGATTTAGAGCTCTCTCCGTGGAGTGTTAGGCATGAAAAGCTTATGTGAGAGGATCAAGAAAGACTAAAAAGAGAGAAGTAGATCCAATAAGATTGGAAAACCAAACGCTTTAAGGTAGTTTTTCTGTAAAAGGGAGGGAGGAATGGGCAGTAGACATTGCATCAAGGGAGGTTTTTATTTCTGAGTTCTGATTTTGATTTGTTTCTAGATAGGCAGTGCACGTTGTGTTTATATGCTGATGGAAACGATCCAGCGGAGAGGGGCATGGAGCAGGCTCACTAATCATCAGTCTTAAGAGAGACTCCCACTGTGTGTAGAATCGCAGAGAATGTCATTACGCCAAGCACCAGAAACCAGGAGTCCATACACCATGCCTGCTGCATCCTGTTTAGGTCTACCTTATACTGGTTACCTATTCGTCTGAGTCCAGTGAGACAGAACACACACACGTTATTTAAAACAGGTTTATTTTTTATAGATAACAGTAAGGGACAGAAATCTTAGATCCATTGTGAGCTCATCCTTCAAGGCTCAAGAAAACTGCCCAAGGTGAACGGATACGTGTATCCCAATTTGCATCACAGCTGAGGACCCTCAAAAGGCAGCCTGCCCTGGGTTTTATACACTGGGAGACACAGGACACCTTGGGCAAAGCTTTGAAAGACATCTCGCTTTTAGGGGAGAGAGGAATAAAATCTGAGCTTTTTCTCAGGATATTGCATTCCAGCACATTCTATTGTTATTCTTGAGAACTACATGCAAAAAAGGGGGAGGGAGAACTGGGTTGTTCGAGGTCACTCGGAGAACTGTCCTGCAAGGGAGAAGCTTGGTGATGCAAGCAAGAGAGGCCCATTGCAGAAGGTAAGAGGGGAAGCCGCTGGGCGCTGCAGCTCACGCCTGTAATCCCAGCACTTTGGGAGGCCGAGGCGGGCAGATCTCAAGGTCAGGAGTTTGAGACCAGCCTGATCAACAAGGTGAAACCCCGTCTCTACTAAAAAGACAACAAAATTAGCTGGGCATGGTGGTGCATGCCTGTAATCCCAGCTACTCAGGGAGGGAGGAGAATCACTTGAACCAGGGAGATGGAGGCTGCAGTGAGCCGAAATCGCGCCACTGCACGCCAGCCTGAGAAACCTTCCAGTGTTGGAAGGGGAAGCCTTTCAGTGTTGGGGTAGGCTTTAAACAGAAGTGTAGACAGCCTTGCTCATAGCAACAGGATGAAAAACAAGAGTATAAAGACATGGGCACTGCTACCCAGAAAGGTGCCTGGGTGGGAGCAGGTGACATTCTTCCAATTGCTCCTATTGTTCCAGTGAAATAAACAAGACCATCAGCTGAGAGGGAAAAGGGAGGAGATATCACAAAACATGGGCTGCAGCTGGGACCCCCGCCCCATATTTTTAAACCCAGTCTATCTGGCTGAAATTTCTAGTCGAGATGCTGCATTTGGGTATACCTTTAAGCCGTCCACCTTGTAAAGACATTTTTTTCTCATATAGCCCTAAATACCTCCTTAGAAGCAAGGTGATTTACCCGAGTTGGCTGTCTTATTTAATCAAGCTATTAAAACCCAAATGCAGTGTGAAAAAGGTGCAGGCTTAATTTAGGTGCCAAGTCATTACAAAATTGGCCCTTATGGACTGTCATTAGGAGAGAGAGCCCACAGCTGATCCAGATGGCATTAAGGAACAGAAGAATGAGTCAAGGGCCAAGGGGACAGGTGTACCATCCACGGCGGCTTCCCTCTCACAAGTGCTGCTTTTCCTGTCTTCTCCGCTGGTGGCAGCAGCCTCTCTCATTGTGGCCCCTCCACTAAAGCCTTAGGGTGCCTGGGTGGAAGGGTTAGGGCAGAACCTAACATCCAGTGTTGCCGTGAATGGGGTGAGCCTGTGGTCCTGTTACAACCAAGGCTAAATCATAGCGGGAGCCTCTCCTACCCCTGCTCCCTCACCACTTCCAGGATTTCCATCAAAGCAAAAGAGGCTTCACTGAATGTCAAGTCACACTTGAGAAGAAACAGAAAAGAGAAGTGCAAAAATGGTAGGAGGGGAGGCAGGAGTCTCTTATGAGGCAGTGCCTGCAGCTATCTTGTAGCGCTGGCTCAAGCCACAGCAAACAGAAAATAGGAGCCGAAGAGAAGCCTGCCCAGGGGCTGCCTTAGCCGGAGCTTCTTGCAAGTCCCCCAGATGATTTTCACATCATTGCGTTTAGCTTCATCTCCCCCACCCCCGCTCTGAGCAGAGGTGACTGTAAACTAGTTTTTGTTCCATACTTCTAGAGTGTTACCACGGTGGTTGCAGTCCATTCAAGGCAGTTGCGAGATACCAAAGTTAAACCCAGTTTTCCCTGATCACCTCTGTGTCACTGATTTTCATTTTAATAGTTACAGAGAAAAATGAATTTGACTGGTTTCATCATAAACCAAAGAAAGCACACCGGAAGGCAGTGAATGTCAGGTGCTGTCTGTAGGACTCCTATCCATGAGGGGAGTGGAGGGGTGTGGTTCATTTGTATTTTCTCCGTGATGTCTCTCCTGGCCCCGAGGACCACTCTGTTTTAAACCATGGAATGATGTTCTTTGAATTGCCGGAATGGCTGCTTCTCCTCTGTCTTGCAAGGGAGGGTCCCCCTCAGAGGAGTGAGACAGGTTTCAGACCTTACAGTAGGAAGCAAAGAGGAGGAAGCATCTGGGACTGCAGAGTGAAATGGAGTTCTCTCAATAAACTCTATCTAAATTACACTGGGCACCGTGTCATCTCCACACATCCTCTGCACCCAACGGTGTGCTAGTACATGTGTAACAGTCGGCTCTCTGGGGGAAAAAAGACCCAGTCTGTAGCATATACCAATTTCTACGGTATAAATACTACCGCTGGATGAATTTCAAGCTTTCCAATCTGAAGTCATTGAACACAAAGTTGGGAAGGTGAAAGCACCACTGGCATTTGTGAGTTGGTGATTATGACCAATGTTGCATTGTCTACAATCTGAGGGCAGGTGGACTTCATCTGGAATTGAAGCTGTGGTGGAACTCAAAGAAGTAAAAGGTATAGATGTAACAGGTATGCAAGGCTTGAGGAGCTGGGCAGAGATTAATTTCTCTGCCTAATAAGAATATTGGGAAGATCTCTACAGTGACCCAAAAGAGAGAGACTTAGGAAGAGGTATCAGACAGGGCATTTGGGGAGTTGGGAGTGGAAAGCAGGTAAAAATCCTATTTGCCATGTATTAATTGTGTAATTTTTAAAAGGAAAGAGAAAAACGATGTTAAACAGTACTCTGGGGCATGCAATGTAGACTTCCCTGTAGCAGCCTTTAAGAAATCGTCAGTAAGATCTTTAGACTAATTCTTCACTTATGGTTATTTGAGTGGTTGTGCTTCGGGAGCTGTGATGCAGTGTTGAATTCTACTGTGAGGCTGGTGCAGGGTAAAGCTGAGTCTACTTTGGAGAGAGCTGCCATATCCAAGTCCATTTAGTAACAGTCTCTTATTTATTCAAATCAGAAGGTAAGCTCCATCAGGGCAAGGACTTTGTTTTACTCACTGCTATCTCACTAGTGTCTAGAAATATACATGGAAGATCGATGGCTAATACTGTGTCAACTTGATTGGATTGAAGAATACAAAGTATTGTTTCTGGGTGTGCCTGTGAGGGGCTGAGTCAGTGAACTGGGAAAGGCAGACTGACCCTCAATTCCGGTGGGCACAATTTAATCAGCTGTCAGCATGGGCCAGGACAAAAGCAGGCAGAGGAACAGGGCAAGACTAGACTGGCTGAGTCTTCTGGCCTCCATCTTTCTCCCGTGCTGGATGCTTCTGCCCTCGAATATCAGACTCCAGGTTCTTCAGCTTTGGACTCTTAGACTCACACCAGTGATTTGCCAGGGGCTCTTGGGTCTTAGGCCACTGAGTGAAGGCAGCACTATCGGCTTCCTTGCTTTTAAGGTTTTAGGACTCGAACTGGCTTCCTGGCTTTTCAGCTTGCAGACAGCCTATTGTGGGACTTCACTTTGTGATTGTGTGAGTCAATACCCCTAAAAAACACCCCTTCATGTATACATCTATCCTATTAGTTCTGTCCCTCTAGAGAACCCTGACCAATACAAAGACGATCAATAAACACAATTGTTATTGAATATCTTTTTAAACATTACCACAGTGCTTAACACAGCACGGTCCAGTGGAGCTTTCTGCAGTGGTGGGAATGTTCTATATCTGTGTTGTCCAGTGTGGTGGTAGCCACTAGTCATGGTGGCTGTGACCATCTAAAAAGTTGGCTACTGCAATTAACAAACTGGATTTTAAATTTCATTTAATTAATTTAAATTTAAATGAACACTTGTGGCCAGTATCTACCACACTGGACAGCACAGTAAACACTTTGCTACTCCAGTTATGGTCTATGGCCCAGCAGCACTGGCATCGTGCAGGAGCTTGTTAGAAATGCAGAATTTCAGGCTCTACCGCTGACTTACAGATCCTGTATTCCATTTCCACATGGTCATACACACATCAAAGTCTGAAACGCTCTGCTCTAACAAACATCAGCACTTTCACCTCCTTTATTTCATGTGATCCTCATAAAAAAAATCCACACTGGGCCGGGTGCGGTGGCTCACGCCTGTAATCCCAACACTTTGGGAGGCTGAGGCGAGCAAGTCACAAGGTCAGGAGTTTGAAACCAGCCTGACCAACATGGCGAAATCTCATCTCTACTAAAAATATAAAAAAAAATAGCCAGGTGTGGTGCATGCACCTGAAATCCCAGCTACTCAGGAGGCTGAGGCAGGAGAATCACTTGAACCTGGGAGGTGGAGGTTGCAGTGAGCTGAGATTGTGCCACTGCACTCCAGCTTGGGCAACAGAGTGAGAATCCAACTTAAAAAAAGATCACATTGAGGATATAATTCTTCCCATTTTATTTATTTTATTTTTATTTATTTATTTAGAAATGGAGTTTCACTCTTGTTGCCTGGGCTGGAGTACAGCGGCACAATCTCGGCTCACTGCAACCTCTGTCTCCTGGGTTCAAGAGATTCTCCTGTCTCAGCTTTCTGATTAGCTGGGATTAAAGGCGCCCACCACAAACCCCAGCTAATTTTTTTTTGGTATTTACGTAGAGACAGGGTTTCGCCATTTTGGCCAGGCTGGTCTCAAACTCCTGACCTCAGAGATCTGCCCGCCTCGGCCTCCCAAAACGCCAGAATTACAGGTGTGAGCCATTTAGCCTGTTTTTTTTCTTCCCATTTTATAGACAAGATAATTGAATCTCTGATTATGTGATTTTCTTAAAACTGCAAAGTGGAAAGTAGAGACAGGGTCTGCAAACCCAGCGTTTCTTCTGTTCTGTTCTCTTTCTGTACCGTGGGCTGGAAGGCAGCAGGCTAGATCCAGGCAATTTCAACACCATTTCTTCCAGGACTGTTTTAAAATGGAATAAGATCACAGCACTTTACTGCTGGAAACATGATCTATTGATGTAAGTGATAATGTAGA
>NW_022436960.1:14273195-14325962 GCF_009761245.1 Sapajus apella | reverse complement strand
TCTATAATGACTAAAGATGAGATACAATGACAGAGAAATGGACAGTGGCTTCCAGTATGAACCCAAACCAAAAAAAGATCACAAGGACTGAGACTACAAATTATAAGACCTGGTTTGCTCTCCAGCAGCCTTCCATGGAGAATCTGTCTATAGCAAACTTCAGATTCATACTGAATAAATTAATACATGTATTTAATGATGGCAAATGCATCTCTCAAGCGAAGTTAAGAAGTCTGCAATGAGTATGTGCTGTTCAGTCACTGAGTTTTCACTGGGGACACTTTCTTCCCCAGAGCAACCTGTTCCTAGCCAGCCTGCACTATTTCATTGGCTCTATCCTCATATGATTAAAACTCTGAAGTGAAAGGACTTGTTACCAAAAAATAATAATATCAGTTAAAGTTAGGTGTATGTACTCTGGGTTTGCAAACCAGCAGTGAGAAAGAACAAGCAAAGGAGCAAATAGGTAAACAAAGACAAAGGGAAAAGTAAAATAATAGTAGGATTCAGAATTATCAACCAAGCCTTGAAATAACAGCCTCACCTCCTCCTGGCCCAGCCATCCTGTGACCTCTGTTCTCTGGAAGGGGGAGCAGTTATTCCTCCACCTGAACCTGAGCCGGCATCCCTGCCATTGCAGTCACTCTTGGTTCACCTCTGAAGGAATTCTTGCATTCTTTTTTTTTTTTTTTTGATACGGAGTCTTCTGTCTCCAAGGTTGGAGTGCAGTGGTGCAATCTCAGTTCACTGCAACCTCTGCCTCCTGGGTTCAAGCGATTCTCCTGCCCCAGCCTCCTGAGTAGCTGGGACTACAGGCACGTGCCACCACACCTGGCTAATTTTTTGTATTTTTAGTAGAGACGGGGTTTCACCATGTTAGCCAGGATGGTCTCGATCTCCTGACCTCGTGATCCACCTGCCTTGGCATTTCAAAGTGCTGGGATTACAGGCGTGAGCCACCGTGCCCAGCCCATTCTCACATTCTTGACTCATTCCTCTCTCTCTCTCTCACCCTTCACATTGAATTGATCATCAAATCTGGTCAATTTATTTTTTAAGGGTAGACAATAAAATTTTATTCCACCATGAAAATGAACGAAAGTTTGATACAAGCTGCAACATTGACAAACCTTAAAAACATTGCAAGTGAACTATGACAGAAATTAACAGGACAAATATTTATGATTCTACTTCTACAAAATATTTAGAATAGGAAAAAAATGGATTGAGACAGAAAATAGATTGAAGGGAACAGGTACTGGGGTGGTGGTGGAAATGGGGGTTATTGCTTAATAGATACAGAGTTTGCGTTTGGAATGATGAAAGACATTGCACATTGTGGTTATGATTTAACGACATTGTAAACGTATTTCATGCCATGGGATGGTCCACGTAAAATGGTTGAAATAGAAAAAATTTTATGTGAAAACTTTAATCAACATTTGAAAAACTTTAGCTCACTGAAACACGCAGTTAAGATGATGAAATAAACCTACTGAGTGGAAAAATATTTTCAAACTACACATACAGCAAAGAACCAGTATCTAAAATATATGAAGAGTTATAAAACTCTTAACAGTTAAAAAAAAATCCAAGTAAATAATGGGCAAAATACATGAAGAGTCATTTCAGAGAAAAGGATATACAAATGTTAAATAAACACATGAAAATTGCTAATGATGTTGAAACTCTAGTCAATTCTAGCTTTTCAATAACTCCATTACATTATTTCTCCCGATAGGGTAATAATTCAGGTCTTTATCATTTTGCCTAGAATTCTGCAATTGCGTCTTAACTGCTCCCTTCCAACTCCATTTTTAATCTCCCCCCTCATCAATTCATCATTTCTGTAAAAATAGAAAGATAAATACCAAGCACAATGAGGCAAATATCTATATTTCCATCATCAGAATTGTCATATTGTATCAAGTCTTTTATAAAATTATACTACAGTTCTGGATAACATCCTCTTCACTCACTGACTCCTTTTTCCATTCCCCTTCCTGCTCCTCCCTTGACAGTCACTGCCACGAGTTTGTGATGTATGGTAGATTGTGCTATTTGTTCACAATAATTTGTTGCCTCCTTACCCTGTTATGCTTCCCTGAAGACAGAACACACTTCCCCAAAGACTTTGGGCTTGGTCATGTGACCAAGGACATTTTTTTTTGGCCAAAGGTAAATGAAGCATGCCAGATCTGATCTGGCTTTAAATGTACTCTCATGGTTTAATATTGCCCTTCTCGAATCCTTGTCTTCTGCCATGGTTGCAGCAGATTCCAGATAGGAGCTCCTCCTCCAGCTGGGATAGCAAATGAGAAGCCACATGATGCTGAGCCCAGCTGAGCCCAGTGAACCCACCAGAGTCCAATAGAGCCTGACAGAGTTGAAGAGAGACACTGAGAAACTACAGCCCTCCTGCAATGTGAATAAAAACAAATGTTTGTTATTGCAACACATTAAGATCCTGGAGCTATTTGTTTCACAGCAAAGGCTGACTAATTCAAAATATTTATATATATGAAGTTTTACACAATGGAAACAAATATTTCTAGTGATGGTTAATGTTAAATGTCAACTTGATTGGATTGAAGGATGCAAAGTATTGTTCCTGGTGTATCTGGGTATTTCTGGGTGTTGCCAGGAGAGATTAACATTTGAGCCAGTGGACTGGGAGAGGAAGACCCACCCTCAGGAAGACCCACCCACAATGTTGGTGGGCACCATCCAATCGGCTGCTAGTGTGGCTAGAAAAAGGAAGCAGAAGAAGATGGAAGAAGCAGACTTGCTGAGTCTTCTGACCTTCATCTTTTTCCCATGCTGGATGCATCCTGCACTCGAACAGCAGACCCAAGTTCTTTGACTTTTGTACTCTCGGACTTACGCCAGTGGTTGGTGAGGGGCTCTCATGCCCTTTGGCCACAGGCAGAAGGCTGCACTGTTGGCTTCTCTACTTTTGAGGATTTGAGACTTGGACTGAGCCACTACTGACTTCCTTGCTCCTTAACTTGCAGACGGCCTATTGTGGGACTTCATCTTGTGATTGTGTAAGTCAATTCCCCTTAATAAACTCCCTTTTATATATACATATATCCTATTACTTCTGTCCCACTAGAGAATACATATGTATGGTGTTTATTTTGTATATTTTGATATACATATATGTAACTATAAGCAATATACCGTTCTGTTCAATGGGTATCTCAAGGTCTACACAAATGATTGCGTTCTCTACACTTTGATTTTTTATACTCAAGATTTGTTTAGTGTATCTACCCATGTAGATATGTATAGATCTAATTCAGTTCCTTTAACAGCTGGCAGATAAATCTTTCTTAATTACGTTTCTTCTCTGCTTTAAAGGGCTTACAGCTGAAGGTAGTCACCAATAGCACTCCAGGCGGCTAGGGCAACAAGCCCTTCCTGAAGGAGAATCTCAGTGGGGTATCAGAGTGGCAACCACAGTTCGCCTTTGTGCACTTGAATCTACTCTTCACATATAAATTCTGGAAGCAGCTCCTCCTGCCTCTTGCTACCTAGAAGCAATATATCAGGAAGAAAGGCTAGAGCCCTTGATGCTGCAACTAGTCTTAAAATCGCAATTGATATTTATAATCTCTCTGCTCTACCATCCACCCTGGATTCCTCTCATCCTCACCCAGCACCTCTGTGGATCTTGATGGTTTACCTGGTGGAGTGACCCAGACCTGTATCCCTGAGGGGTCTGTGCCCTTTTGAGGTTAGGCTTCCTGCACTCATGCACTTATTGTCAAGATGGTGCATGTACCAAGAGGCACTCAAGTGGATAACCTGGCTGCCAAACATACTCCTCCTTGACTCCATTGCATGACAACAGCCCACGTCTGTTTTTTTGTGGGCTGTCAGTTCACTTTGTTGATTGTTTCCCTTGCTATGCAGAAACTTAAAATTGATGTTATCCCATTTGTCCATTTTTGCTTTGGTTACCTATGTATGTGGGGTATTATTACTCCCCAAATTTTTGCCCACACCAATGTCCTGGAGAGTCTCCTCAATGTTTTCTTGTAGTAGTTTTATAGTTTGAGGTCTTAGATTTAAGTCTTTAATCCTTTTTGATTTGATTTTTGTATATGGTGGGAGATAGGTGTCTGGTTTCATTCTTCTGCATGAATATTCAGTTTTCCTAGCACTATTTATTGAAGAGATTGTCTTTTCCCCAGTGCATATTCTTGGCACCTTTTTGAAAATGAGTTCACTATACATGTGTTTATTTGTTTCTGGGTTCTCTATTCTGTTCCAATGGTATTTATATCTGTTTTTATACCAGTTCCAGGCTGTTTTGGTTACTATAGCTCTGTAGTATAATTTGAAGTCAGCAATGTGATTTCTTCTGTTTAGTTCTTTTTGTTTAGGATAGCTTTGGCTATTCTGTGTCTTTTGTGGTTCCTTATACATTGTAGGATTACTTTTTCTATTTCAGTGAAAAATGTCATCAGTATTTTGATTGGGATCGCATTAAATCTGTAGATTGCTTTGGGCAGTAACCCCACCATCCAGAGGAAAATACAATTAATCTTTTTTTTTTTTTTTTGAGATAAAGTTTTGCTCTTGTTGCCCAGGCTGGAGTGTAATGGCGCTATCTCAGCTCACTGCAACCTTGGCCTCCTGGGTACAAGTGATTATTGTCTCTTGTAACTCTGCAGCCATATTATGAGTTCAGGGTATATTATTACTGTTACTATAGATAAAGAAGTTAAGGCTTAGAGAGATTAAAGCATTTGTCAGCACCACACAACTAGAACCTAGAATCGAAGTTCAAATCTAGGTTTCCTGATCTCAAATTCCACACTCATAACTAGTACAAGTAGTTAAGGCAAGTTGGCTGGGGTGATGAAAGCTCAGGAGACACAGCTTTCGATGACGGAAGGTAGCCTGGCAGAACAGGTGAATCATAGCATCTAACAAAAACAGCAACAGGCCAGAGCTGTTAGCCAAGGCTAGGAGTCGGCATTCAGAAGGCTGGCTTGAGGTCCCAAGAACTCTAGCCTGCAGGTGGGTGAAAGAGGACATGGCAGTCTTGAGGCATAGGAACTGGAGCTCCAGGGAGAAGTCAGAGGGAAGCACATCAGAAGGCAGCAGGAAAGGCAGTCCCCAGTTGGGATAGATGAATCCCAGGTCCTGAGGGAGGAGATGGAGGAAGGTGCTTGGTGAGGAAGGAAGGTAGGAGCCAGAACTTGGGCAGGTGGAATTCTTTTTCCTTCCAATCACCCACTCTTGGATTACCCTGCCTGACTTTGACAAGGGAAGGGAGGCTTGTTAGAAAGAGGGGAGATAAAAAGTTTGTACAAAACAAAATAGATTTCACATGTTCACCAAAAGATATACAAGAAGGTTCCTAGCAGCACTATTCAAAATGGACTCAAACTGGAAACTACACAAATGTCCATCCAATGGGATGGAGAAATCAACTGTGGTCTAATCACACAATGGCATTGACATGGTTTGGCTCTGTGTCCCCACCTAAATCTCACCTTGAATTGTAGTAATCCCCATATGTCAAGGGTGGGACCAGGTGAAGATAACTGAATCCTGGGGGGTCATTTCCGCCATGATATTCTCATGAGAGTGAATAAGTCTCATGCGATCCAATGGTTTTATAAATGGGAGTTTGTGTGCACAAGCTCTCTTGCCTGCCGCCATGTAAGATGTGACTTTCCTCCTCATTCACCTTCTGCCATGACTGTGAGGCTTCCCCAACCATGTAGAACTGTAAGTCCATTAAACCTCCTTCATTTATAAATTACCCAGTCTCAGATATGTCTTTATTAGCAACATGAGAACAGACTAATGCAGGCATACTGCACAGCAAACAGACTACAACTACGTGGGATAAAATGGATGAATCTCATAAATATGATGTTGAATGAAAATAGACACAAAACCATATGTTCTGTAAGATTCCATTCGTGTGAAGTATAGAAATAGTTAAGACTGTTCAATGCCCTTAAAAGTAAGGTTATGTATGCTTGGAGGTGGGAGAGTAGTGACTTGATAGCATCATGGCTATAGGGTTTCTAGGGCGCTCATCATATTCTTCTTTTAAAAGAAAAAAAATCTGGGTGCAGATTGCATTTGTGCATTCCAACTGTTTCATCTAAACTGGAACCAGAATTTATTAAATTACAAACAAAAGAATTAGGAGAAAGGAAAGAAATAAACAAAAGCAGCAACAGCAACAGAATAATCTAAACCATTATGATGAAAGGGTTTAATTTCACTCAGCTTCCGTTTATGGGTAGAACATAGCACATTTTTGGCCATTATGCTTCTACATGATTACCCCCAAAACTGTCCTAGCCCTGTCATCACAGGAAAATTGCAAGGGAGAAGTTTCATGCTGTCAAATTATTTAAAATTGTTCCAACCCACTTTGAAAGTTTCAGAGACGGGCTGTAGGGCATGGTTCTAAGTGGCTTTGAAGTCTTATTGTATTATTTCTATGTGATGCAAATTGACAAGGTCCCTAAATTAGGCAACTAACTAGAAAATGAGGTCTGAAAGACAGTTTTATTAGCAGTCAGGAATCTGGTCTCAAAGACTTATCTGTTTGTGGCCAGGGCATGGGTGGGGACTACATTTTCCGTGAAGGAAATCAGGATGATAGAAGCAATGGGGAGGTAAAGATTAAATGTAGAAGCCAGAGAATAGATATGGGTTTTGGAAATTTTTCTGGATTTTATTTAACAAATATTTATATAGTACTTTCTATGTGCCAAGCACTCTCTAAGTACTCACTGTATGAAGAATTGATTTAATCCTTACAGCAAACCTATGATGTGGGAGGTATTATCATTCTCATTTTAAAGTTGAGAAAACTGGAGCACAGAGAGGTTAAATACACATGAAAGTCCACACAGCTGCTCAGTAGCAGAGCCAGAGTTCAAATTCAGATTACCAGGTTCCTGAGTCCTTGCTCTTAACACTAAGCTGTGCTGCTTCTCACCAAAAGCTGAGGACCGTGGTTTTTCTCACTGCATGCTGTGATGGAGAGATTGCCAAGAAGACTTTCCCCTCCCCATCTGTCCCTGCCCCCAACTCAGCTTCTGTAATACACTATTGCTAATGCCCGAGCTTCCACCATTGAAGTTTGTTCATTTGGGTTAAGTGTCTTGCTTTCTTAATGTTTCTTATAAAAGTGTGGATACCTCTGCAAGATGTCTGTGAACTAACATCTGAGTGTAAGACTTCACCCAGTGTATTAATCTGTTCACACACTGCTAATAAAGACATACCTGAGACCGGGTAATTTATAAAGAAAAAGAGGTTTAAAAGACTCAGAGTAACAGCTCCACGTAGCTGGAGAGGCCTCATAATCATGGTGAAAGAAAAAAGAAGAGCAAAGGAACGTCTTACATGGCAGCAGACAAGAGAGCTCGTGTGCAGGAAAACTGTCCTTTATAAACCATCAGATCTCGTGAGATTTATTCACTATCATGAGAACAGCACAGGAAAGACTCGCCACCATGATTCAGTTACCTCCTAATGGGTCCCTCCCATGACACATGGGGATCATGGGAGCTACAATTAAAGATGAGATTTGGGTGGGGAAATGGCCGAATCATATTACCCAGCTTTCTGGGAAGGAGAGAATGTGAGCATGGAGGACTCAGGAGGGCAGAAGGTACCCAACTTGGTGGTGGGCCTGAAGGCCAATTTCACTGACTTTACTGTTCCATCAGTCACTTGCTGGCTAAGGCACATTTCTGCATCTGTCCATTCATTGAGTCTTTGATAGATGCAAGACCTTGTTGCAGGTGTCATTAGGGATATAATGGATTTTTAATCTTCAATGGCCCTTACATATTGTTCATTTTAATTCATAAAACCTTTCCCATCCTCCAGAGTCACTATTATTATTCCCAATTATCATGAAGAAGGTTACGTGCAGAAAGCTTTTGTGAAAGCCCAGGGTCACGCAATTTGTGAGCGACAGTCCTGAGATGAGGACCCATGTCTTCAATGAATCTCAGTGGAATAGCAGGAGAAACAAAGGGGAATCATTCATCAGGTGCTTGTTTTGTTTTCGATATTGTGGTAAAATATACAAAACATACCATTTACCATTTAACCATTTTTTAACCAATTTAGGGACCTTGTCAATTTGCATTTACTAGTGTTGAGTACATTTACACTTGTGTACAGCCAACCTCCAGAATTCTTTTCATCTTGCCGAACTGAAACTATATGCATTAAACAAGAACTCCCCCATTCTCCCCTTCCCTAAGTCTCTGGGGATCATCCTTCTACTTTCTGTCTTTATGATTTCGACTATTCTCGATACCTCACAGAAGTGGAATTATAAAATACAGTATTTGTCTTTTTGTGACTGGTTTATTTCACTTAGCATACTATCCCCAAGGTTCATCCATATTGTAGTCTGTACCAGAATTTTCTTTCTTTTTAAGGCTGAATAATATTCCACTGTATGTATGTTTTCTACATTTTGTTTATTCATTCATCTGTCAATGGTCACTTGGGTTTCTTTACCTTTTGGCTACTGTGAATAAGGCTGCTGTAAACATGGGTGTGCAAATATCTCTTTAAGACCCTGCTTTCTATTATTTTGGTCAACAAGTGCTTTTAAGATTAGGGAATAATGTGGAAATTACTAAGCCTATGATGAAAAAAACCTTAAAGAAAGTGTGGTGAAGGTTAAGACCAGCCTGATCGGTATGTGATTAATTGAGCCTTTAGGGATCAGACCATGAGGCCCACAGGGAAATGGTCAGAGCAGGTGCCTTCCTTCTTTGCTGGTTCCCCATCCTCCAGCAGCGCAATCTCCTCCGTGGACCTTCTCCACCTTGCGGCAGAAATGGGCAAAGCTTCAACCCCCCAGCTCACCCTTTTCTGTGAGCAACCTGTCCATCTGAAGATGTGGTTCTGGACTCCAAGTGCTGTCCTGGGCTCCTTGGCTGCAGCCTGGCCCTGAGGACTAATTTTTAATTATCTGTTTTCAGTTCCAACTGGCTGACCCATCAAGTCCAGCCTGACCCCCAGCCACAGCACACAGTTGAGGTCACAGCAAATGACATTCCTTCCATAAAATACCACAGAGCTCAGGCTCTGGATTAGTTGTGCCAAAGGGCCACCATCCAAGTCAACAACATTACAGTAGGAAAGAATTGTGGACAAGACTTGAAACTGCAAGAGGGAGAGAAAGAAAATAATGACTTCACCTAGCCCCATAGTATGTGTAATGGGCAAACTTTAAGATTCCCTTTAGACACACTGTACCCAAAACACAAGCCGGTATGAGCCAAAGTCATGCTTCCCACTCCTGCCTTGGCCACTTAACATGGTAGGGAAGAGCATGTCTTGTTCATGATCACAGATGTAATGGAGAAGCTTAGATTGCCAAGGAGCAGGCTGGCCACAGAAGGATGGAGAGGGAGGAGTGTGGATGGCTTAGGGAAATCCGGAGAGAACTCTAAGCGCACACTGTGCTGAGAACTAGGCAGGTCTTTGTGACTCTATGAATGTCTTCTGCTCATCTGCGTGTGATGCATAAGGGCAGCCTAGTTTGGACGTAGACTCATAGAGGGCTGGGATCATACTGATTTGCCTAAATTAATCTTGGGCAGATTGATTTTCTTATCTTATGACAAGATCCATCTTTGTAGGATCTCAGCATGGCAAATGGTCTCCCAAAGGATAGGGTCTGTAGAGAATGTTCCTTTTGGTTCAGAAGTCCCAAGCAATCAGTTTTAGTGAATGTATTGATCAAGGCCTGGTCTTTGATGTTCAAAGGCTGCAGAATTTAGGCCAACGCTCAACATTTCCTTTCCCTCCAGCCTTTTTTAATGCCTTACAAGTGGACCATCAAGACTCCTCTACAGGCAAAGGAAAGTTTCCAACAATGCCAAGGAACCAGAGAAGGGGCATTGTCTAGTTATGGATCAAAGGAGTGGGGAGGTCTAAGGCTTCATCCCTCATCAGAGCAGCTGGGCATTGGGCCCTTCGCCCATCTCTTCATCTCTTGAAATGGCCATTTCTTCCTTGGAAATACAGTTCTTTGGAAGCAGCCGATGAAATAATGAGCTGGGGAAACATTGTTCCAAGTGGCAACTGTGCTGTAGGAATGGGACATGACCCCCTTCTATGAAATCACTGGGGTTATTTCCTAGCCCCCCATGTCTGTGGCTCTCATTAGTTTTCTAATGGAACACTCAGAGATTGCTGGCAGTCAGGTCCAGAATGTGTGTTATCGACATCTCTTCTCAAGCCAAACAAAAGTCACATACAGGTCAAAGGGAGACGGGGCTGCTGCAGAAAGAGAGATTTAAATAAAAAGCCAAAATAGATACTTTGAGAAAGGGCACTTTATTTTTAGGAAAAAAAAAAAAAAGGAATTAGGAGAAGATAATGGTTGCCCTGGCAACGGCAGAGCCCTGCATATATTCTATAGGCCCAGCTTTAAATGTGATGAGGGGAACAAAACGGATTCCCTGATGACTTTCTGAGAAAATACAGATGGAAATAAAAAGGCTGCTCAGAAACAATATCTCACATTAAGTTCAACTGCCATTTCACTGCTATTTTATTGGCTTCCCACTCCATAGCCCTGTATTAACTTAAAAACCCATTTTAATGTCTAGCACAAAATCCATGTTAAATGAGAGCCTCCATTTCGTTTTTCTCCACCATTCCTAACTGTGCTTTAAAAATTGAACCAGGAGGCCAGGCATGGTGGCTCACGCTTGTAATCCCAGCACTTTGGGAAGCCAAGGCAGGCAGATCATGAGGTCAGGAGATCTAGACCATCCTAGCTAATATGGTGAAACTCCCATCTCTACTAAAAATACAAAAAAAAAAAAAAATTAGCCATGAATGGGGGCATGTGCCTGTAATCCCAGCTACTAAGGAGGCTGAGGCAGGAGTATCGCTTGAATCGGGGAGGCGGAGGTTGCAGTGAGCTGAGATTGTGCCATTGCTCTTCAGCCTGGGTGACAGAGAGAGACTCCATCTCAAAAAAAAAAAAAAAAAAAAGTGAACCGGGAGCAGCAGACCTACGTAATTCTCAACTGAAAGAGGGAGATGGTGTTGATAGCTTCTCTAAGCCCTTGAATTAGCCCAGAAGGACCAGACAAATTGGTGGCTGACATTTAAACATCTGCAGAGTGCACACAAAACTTCACATTTCTGGTTTCTTTGGAAAATGTAGAAAACCTGACCATCCTGTACCTTCCTTTCCATGTGGCAAAAATCAGCCACAATGCCCTCAAGTCCTCGTCACATTCTCTTCTGCCCAATGCCCATTATATTATTGCCTGGTCTCTATGGGCATTTTGGTTTGACAGGCTCATCTAGTTCTAGCTGAAGTCCTCCTCCTTGGTCAGTGCTTCTCAAACTTTACTCCACCTGAGAGTTACCTGGAAGGCTTCTTAACACAGATTGCTGGATCCCACCCTCAGAGTTTCTGCTCCTGTAAGTTGTTGGCGGAGACAGAAAGAAAGAAACTAAGAGAAAGGCATGTAAACCAGAATATTTCTTTTTTTTTCTCTTTTTTGAGACAAAGTCTTGCTCTGTCACCCAGGCTGGAGTGCAGTGGCATAATCTTGGCTCACTGCAACTTCCGTCTCCCAGGTTCAAGCAATTCTCCTGCCTCAGCCTCCCGAGTAGCTGGGATTACAGGCACTTGCCACCATGCCCAGCTAATTTTTGTATTTTTAGTAGAGACAGGGTTTTGCATACTGGCCAGGCTGGTCTTGAACTCCTGACCTCAGGTGATCTGCCCTCCACAGTGCCCCAAAGTGCTGAGATTGCAGGTGTGAACCACTGCAGTCCTGCCCTACACCCGGAATATTTCTAAGGCATTAAATAGGGAGAATCTCCCCAGTAATATATGCTTTAATGTCTTAAATTCCTTCTATCAGAGTCACAATTTCTAGTGAGACATTTGTATAGTGTGTCTGCTAACAGGATAAAATTTGGAATTCAGGTGCAATTTCAAATTCCCTATATGCCAATTATTTGAGAATCTACCCAGTAATATATGGATTAGTGTCTTAAATTCCTTATATTGGAGTCACAATTTCTAGGGAGACATTCAAATAGTGTGCCTGCTAAAAGGATGGAATTTAGAATTCAGATCTGATTCCAAATTCCCTATATACCAATTATGTGACCTAATGTAATCTTAGTTTGTCTCTGCCTCAGTTCCATCATCTGTAAAATGGATTGTTGTAAGGTTTAAAGTAGATAATGTATGTAAAACACCCATAATACAGTGCTTGACACAGTAAGTGCTCCATAGGTGGTACAATTTTGGAGGAGCTCCTTCCCCAGTGTTCCATTCATGCTCTGCAAACAAGTTGCACCAAGAACGCTTCTAGGAAACTTATAAAATTGTTAATTGGTCTTTATATTGCAGTCATTTCAACTGAATCAAGGCAAGAGGAATATTTATTCTTTTTATTTGTTAGTTCAATCACAATGTAATTACGTGCCAAGAACCTTTTTGCTTTGGGACAGAGATTGTTATAGCCTAATGCTCATTCTTTTTTTTTGACATGGAGTCTTGCTCTTGTCTCCCAGGCTGGAGTGCAATGGCATGATCTTTGCTCACTGCAACCTCCACCTCCCGGGTTCAAGGGATTCTCCTGCCTCAGCCCCCTGCGTAGCTGGGATTACAGGCATGTGCCACCATGTCCAGCTGATTTTTAAACTTTTAGTGGAGATAGGGTTTTACCATGTTGGCCAGGCTGGTCTCAAACTCTTGACCTCAGGTGATCCACCTGCCTTGGCCTTCCAAAGTGCTGGGATTACAGGCATGAGCCATCATGCCCGTCCCTAATGCTCATTCTTTCCATCTTCCTTTTAGTTGACAGCTTGTTCTCACATCCAAATAAGATTTGGCAGAGCACATGGCCATCCAGCTGGAGACCACATTTCCCAGCCTCTCTTGCAACTGGATCAGGTTCTGTAATTATGTTCTTTCCAGTGGAGCTTGCTAGTCACTTCATTTTTACCCCTTTCCTTGGCTGAAATGCTGATGCAATTTTGGTGGTGAACCAGCTTTGACTGTGTGGAAAAGGAAAACACTCTGGGATTCTCGGGAAATGGCCAAGCAACAAGATGGAAGGAACCTGGGTCTCTGAATGAACTAATGGAGCAGAGCTCCCTATTAATCCTAGATGGTGCTTACAGAGATAAATAAGTTGCTATCAATTGAGTCAATGTGTTTTGAGGGTCTTTTGTCATAGCAACTTAGCATCCACCTTTACTACTGCAAGCACCATATATCCTTTTGGCCTTCTGGTCTGCTGTCCTCCTCCACCCCTGCCAGAACATTTTCCCTCTACCCTCTGCCTAATAAATTTTTTGTCTTCCTTTAGGTCTTAGACTAATATCTCTTCCTTGGGGAAGTCTACCCTGATTTCCCAATGTGAGTTAATTCTCTTATTTTTGCTTACCTAGCACCATTTTCTGCTTCCAAAGGAGTGGCCTATTACAGTTGGAATTTTACATGTAATTGAGTTTCTTTGATTAATGTTTGTCTCCTTCACTATATCATAGTTCCTATGAGAAGAGGGACCATGCATTCCTTTTTTTTACTAAAATATCCAGAAAAGCTAGCACAGTAAATAGCACACAATAGGTATTGACTAAATATCATCATTTAAAAAAACCATCAATGCACCCCCTGCCCCATGGTAATAAGTAATTCTTCTTTTCACTGTTTCTCATTACTCTCTAGAATGGGTTAAGTGATCAAGAATCAAAGGGCAAGAAAGGCCCTTGGCCTGTCATGCTGTGGGAGGAGATTCTCTTTTGTCCCCTGACTAATTCTTAATTCTAAACACCAGCTCATCAGTGTAAAGCCAGGACTGGGGCTGCCAATTATATCTATTAGCATGTGAGGTGGCTGATAAAAGTCAGAGGATGGAATTGAGATTGACTCTGCCCACCCATAGGAGCTCTGAATCACTGGATAGAATTTGGTAATTTACCCCTGTGGTGTGATTCTGCATTCAAGTCGACCATTTGCTAAATATCTGGCCATTGCAGCCTTGAATCACATTTACTTTCTGGGTTTAATGTCGTTGAAACAAACCTCTGTGGGTTTGAACTAAATTATATGGCTGCCAATCTCTAAATAAAAATATTTTCCTAGAGGTAAATGTTGGCAATTGTTTCTGCTAAATCAGATGGTGTGTTATCCCAGAAGAAAATTGTTTCAAGTCAAGGCCAACAAGGGAGTGACAGAGACTGCTGCAGAAAGCTTCGTCTTCCTCCTGGGGCAATCTGAAAGAAGAAGCTGAAAAAACATAATTTTGCTCAGCACTTGCCTACACACATTTTTAGAAGCATGGGGCTTCGATCTTCCCCATCCTATTTTTGAATAACCTTACCACGTCTCTGGAGAACATGTATAAACCAATTACCTTCTGAGTGGTCTGCCTCTGCAGAGATGGTTTATATTTATGAAAACGGTTTTCATAGACTAAAAGGCTATCTCTAGTTGTGCCAGAAAATAATGCCACAATATTGCCAGGAGAAGCTCCTAGAAATCAAAAGCATCTGAGTCATGTTAAAAACCTTTGAGGCTAAGAATCAGGTTGGTGCTTGCACCTGGCCCTCAAGGGGACTTTTTTTTTATAACCTGAAATTCCTCAATGCTGCCTGCTTCATCATACTTCTCAAATTGCTTTGGAAGTATGTGAAGTTTGTGAAAACCCAAATTTCATTTGCATTTAGACCTTTGCATTGATACATTTCTCACTGAAATTTCCTAATTCCATGAGAAATTCCATGAGAACTATCATTTGTGGGTGACTCAGGGTCAATTTCTTGAAGGCTTTTTATAGAATCAACCCTCCAGAGAAGAACCTCATCAGAGTGGTGACAGACAGAGCTGGTGACAGACAAAGCTGGCTGTTTCCTTCAGTAACTAATGTGTAGGTATTACCTTGGTAACCTCTGTGTTCTTTCAGCCTTCCAATACCTATGTAAACACTTCCCTGTATTAAATATCCTCTGTTAAAAATATCTGATGAGGTTTCTGACTCACTATATACTGCATTTACCTGTAAAGCCATCTAAAATTCATTTGTAAACAGAAGGCAGGTTAAAACCAAATGAGTAAGTAAATAACAACGAGTGATAGGACTTTTGGGAGGGTTCAAATCTCCCTTTACACTATGTAGAACCAGAAAGAACTAAAACTATGGCAGCTATATTTTCTTTTCTTTTCCTTTTTATCCTTCTTCTTTTTTTTTGAGTCAGAGTCTTACTCTGTTGCCCAGCTGGAGTGCAGTGGCGTGATCTCGGCTTGCTACAACGTCTGCCTTCTGGGTTCAAGCAATTCTCCTGCCTCAGCCTCCCGAGTAGCTCTGGTTACAGGCACATGCCACCATGCCCAGCTGATTTTGGTAATTTTAGTACAGATGGGGTTTTACCATGTTGGGGTGCATATATTTCCTAATTAAACAAGCTGGAATGTGGGGTCTGGCAATCTGACAGTGGAGGAAATATCTGAAATTGAAATTATTCTGGGAAATCTAGTGCATACATACTTGTTGCCACTAGATGAGGCACTAGAAAATGTGGTAGTCCTATATGGTGAGTGCTAAGAATACTGTAGAGGGTAAGATTAAATGTTCAAAAGCAGCCCAATCCTGACATGAAGGAAAAAGTGTATAAACCAAGGCAGCGAATGGAAATTTGTATCAAAATACTACTAATAATGATAATAATGGTATTGAGTACTTTCAATAAGAAAAATTGTGTTCATTAACTCATAAAACATGACTGAACTCTATGATACCTTCCAAAAGAATGGCTCTCCCAGCAGGCAAGTTCCAAGAGGACCAAACAAGACCAAAGAGATGACAAGGTTGTCATAAAGAGGCATAAGTGACACATGAGCCAGTATCCCTTGAAGGAGGAGCTGGAGATCAAATCTCAACTGACTTTGTAGAGTTGACCTACATGTCCCCATCTATCTATCTATCTATCTATCTATCTATCTATCTATCTATCCATCCTTCTATCCTATTGGACTCTTAGCTTAAGGGCCAGAAATACACCTTTCTCATCTTTATATCCCTAGGAAGTATCACAATACCTGGCACAGATAGGAGCTCAGAGGAAGCCTTCTGAATGAACAGATCCCTTATTAGTTGTACATGTTAAATTTAAATGTTTTGCTCATGAAGCTAATATCCACCATGTGCAAGACATTCTTACTCTTGTTCTTATGAAGCCATTTATTAAGTCATTCTCAAATAATCCACCCCTAGCATTTCTTCTCCCTCTTTCTTTTCACCTTAGCACTTATCCCTACCTAACACACATATTCTTTTTTTTTTCTTTTCTTTAACTGATTAGTAGTTCTGACCTTGTCACTAGAATGTGATCTCTAGAAAAGCAGGAATTTTTGTCTGTTTTGTTTGTAACTTGTGGCAGCCATGACAATGTATCTCTCAAATCTCTGACTGTGAGGTTGTGGAATTGACCAAAGCCTCAGCTGTGGTGCTCTGAAATCCCTCACTGTATTTGCATCAAGGCCATGATTCCTGGGGTTGCTCTTAGCCAATGACTGAGTATGGCATGCATGCTAAGGCAGGCAGTTCCTAGGAGAGGCAGGACTTCTCTGATAGGCGACTTTGGCTCAAGGACTCCCTAGTGACCTTGCCAGACTCTCTTAGAACTGCATTCTGGTCTAAGATACTCCCATCCAAGCTTTCTTCCTGTATTAGGGTTCTCTGCAAAAACAGAACCAACTGGATGTATATATACATATATACAGGAGATCTCTCTCTCTCTCTCTCTCTCTTTCTCTCTCTCTCTCTCTCTGTCCTGTATATTTGTATATATACATCTCACTCTCTTTATTCCTCTCAGCCTGAGTCCAAAGGCCATCTGTTGGCAGAATTCCTTCTTGCTTGGAGATGTCAGGCTTTGTTCTATTAAGTCCTTCCACTGATTAGATGAGGCTCACCTACATTTTGGAGAGTAATCTGCTTTACCCCATCTACTGATTTAAATGTTAACCTCATCTGAAAAAATTCCTTCATAGATGCATTTAAAACAGTGTTTGATCAAATATGTGAACCTTGTGGCCCAGCCAACTTGACACATGAAACTAACGGTCACACTTTCCTCTCTCCTTCACCAAGGATCAGACCAGCATTGCAGGCTGATGGCTCTCCCAGCCTCTCTCTCTGGATCCCTAGCCATTTTCCTCATTGGTGTCCTTCTAATATATCTCTTGCAGAGCTAATTCTGATTTGATGCCTACTTCTCAAAAGACTCAGACCAACACATGACTGTATTTTCAGTGCATATTCTCAATAAATGTTTACTAAATGAATTAATGCATATAGAGTTTACGGTGCTCCCTGAGCACAGAATTCTGGTGAACCACAGTGTGTGGGAGTTCCCCTGAAGTGAGTAGAGGGAAGTGTGTTATGTCTATGACTGAGTGGGTAGGTGTACATACAACCCCGAGATACTACACTTTCCAATTACTTGCTTTGAACACAGAAAGAAGGCAATAGTATTCTAAGAAACACTGATGACCTGGGAACACAATCCTGTCCTGGTAGGCAGAATAATGGCTCCCAAGGATGGCCACATACTAATCCCTGGATCCTGTGAATATTATCTTATATTGGCAAAAAAAGCTTTGAAAATGTAATTAAGGCGAAGGCCTTAGGATGGGGAGATTATTCTGGGCCATCTCCGTGGGCCCAGTTTAATCACATGAACCCTTTAAAGCGAGAAGTTTCTCCAGCTGGAGCCAGAGAGGTGCTGCAGAAGTCGTCATGGGGAGGAGTCAGGGTTGGGGAGTGGAGAAGATTCAAATTGAGAAGGATGTGACCTGCCATTTCTGGCTTGAATATGAAGGAGGGGAGCCCTGTGCCAAGGAATGTGGCTGATCTCTAGTTGCTGAGAATGACCTGTGGCTGACGGCAAGCAAATAATTGGCAATCTCAGTCCTATAACCACACGGAACCGAATTCTTCCAACTACTGAGTGATCTTGGCAGTGGCGCACCCCCAGAGCACAGCCTTGCTGACACGCTAATGACAGCCTTGTGAGGCTCTAAGCAGAGGACTCAGGCAAGTCACACTGTATCTGGACTTCTGACATGAAGAAACATGATGTAATAAATGAGTGTTGTTTTAAGCCACGGTGTGGCAATTTGTAACAGCAGCCATGGAAAATCACCAATCACTTATGTTAAAACGACAATGTTGGGGCTCAGTAAACAGTGCCTCAAAGTATGGCATTTTGACATATTGAACTAAAGAAGCAGCCCCAAGGTCTCTTTGACCTCTTCCCACACTCCCACCCCATCTCTCAATCGTCTGTCTTTCCCAAAGCGCAGGATGAGGCTGTTCTCTGAAGTTTCATTATCTACCTGGAAACCAGACCTGCCAAAGAGGAACACAGTTGCCTTTGATCAACTCCCTGAAATTTCATTAACCAAAGAAGGTGAAAACTCACATCACAGAGGAAGATACTGAAAATTAAACACCACACCTGGAACCCAGGCAAACTGTTCCACAGGCACATTTAATCCTCAAAGAGAATGTTTTACTAACCATTGTCTGAGTATTAGACCCATTCAGTCTCTCTGAAAGTAATTTACCACTCAAAAATTATTATATTTCTCCCATCACCCCTTCCCCTGTGAAGGTTATAGAAGCACCTGGACCTCATTGGGTTATTGGGCAATCATTCTCCTGTGATTCCTCACGCATATGCTCATTAATAAATTATGAGCCTTTTTTTCCTGTTAATCTGTATATTGTCAATTCATTTCAACAGATTTAGACTTGAGCTTTCACATGGAGAGTCTGAACTTCCCTGTAGTGACATACAGGGAAAGGGAAAGAGAGATAAACCAGTTTTTCTTCTTAGCCTTCCCTTACTATCAGTAAGCTGAAGGTGGAGAGTGTTGATGGAATGTGCATGTAATCAGGAGTGTAATAAAACAGTTGAGCTAGTTTTCTACATTGTTTCCACTGTTTGGTAAAAAGAAAATACATATGTATGTATGAGCAACAAAATATAAGTTGTGTAACTTTGGCAATTTCACGTAAAAATTAAATGCTCTTACATTTGCATTTATTAGCTTTTATCGCACAGCATAAAGGTGAATAGCAAAATTTATGCTAATATTCTCCAGTTTTAATTTGTATTTACTTACAAGAACATTAAATAGCAAATAAAAGACACCATGACAATTTGAGAGAGAAAACCATGGAATAAAGAAGCTTTATATTTAGCATTTTTTTTTTTTTGAGACGGAGTCTTACTCTGTCACCCAAGTTGGAGTGCAGTGGTGCAATCTTGGCTCACTGCAACCTCCACCTCCCAGGCTCAAGCAATCTTCCTGCCTCAGCCTCCTGAGTAGCTGGGACCACAGGTGCACGCCACCATGCCCAGCTGATTTTTGTGTTTTTGATAGAGACGGGGTTTCCCCATGTTGGCCAGGCTGGTCTCGATCTCCTGAGCTCAAACCATCTGCCCACCTCAGCTTCCCAAAGTGCTGGGATTACAGGTATGAGCCACCACGCCTGGCCTATTGAGTACTTTTAATGAAATTTTCCTTTTGCTTGGGGAAATGGAGCTCCACATTTTTACTCCCACATGTCATATAGCCGGCTCCACCTGGAGGGAGTGCGTGAGTGTGACCCAAAAGCTCTTACAGAAAGCACATTTATTTGAGCTAGCAACACTCCCAATCCACTTTCTCAGCCCAACAACAACAATAGCAACACATACACACACACCTGGAATCAAAGTAGTCTTCTGATTTGGGGGTAGGGTCTGGAAAAGTCTCTGTGGTCCCCAGTGTTTGACATTTCATGCAGGTTCTTGGTGCTACTGGGGTGATTTCTGTAGCACACATTGACTGAGCTTCAGAGGCTAACCCAGGAGGCATCAGGGGCGGGTCCCCTAATTTACCATGTAAATTAACTTAATGAGAAATCCTTTACCAAAAAGAAAAACCACTATTGTTCCCTTTATAATATGCATGTACTGAGTGAGCATTCACTAGATGCAAAGCTCTACACTTTTACAAATCTGATTTCCTGTAAAACTCACAACAATCCGAGAAGCAGCTTTTGTAACTACAGATGAGAAAACTGAGGCTCAGCAGATATATGTGACTTGCCCAGGGTCAAACAGCTCTTTATTTGAGAGACATATTCTTGATTTCCCAGGTGTTTGATAGAGCTCCCGTTCTCCACGAGTCCATGCCCATCACTCTACTTAATATTGCAAACTGCTCCAACTGTGGCACTCCCAAGCATCTATGCCCTGCCCTACTTTTTCCCTTTTTTTCATAACATTTATCACCTGCTAACGCACTTTATAATTTATATCATATGTCTGTTGTTTATTTTCTGTCTCTACTGCCAAAATAGAAGCCCCTTGAGAGGAGATGCTTTTTTGTTTTGTTCACTGATTGTCTTAGTCTATTCAGGCTGCTATAACAGAATACCATAGGCTGGGTGGCTTAAGCCGCAGACATTTATTGCTCATGGTTCTGGAGGCTGGGAAGTCCAGGATGAAGGCACTGGCAAGATTTGATGTCTGGTGAGGGCCTGTTTCCTGGTCCACAGATAACCATCTTTTCGTGTGTCTTCACGTGTGGAAAGAGTGAGAGTCTCTTGGGAGCTTCTTTTAAGAGCAATAATTGCATTCATGAGAGTTCCACCCTCATGACTTGTCACCTCCCCAAAGCCTCATGTCCAAATACTATCATGTGGGGATTAGGTTTCAACAGATGAATCTTGAGGGCACACAGACATTCACTCCATCTATAGCATTGTTATGTCCCACAAGCCAGAAATAGTGGCTGGTGCATATTTATTGAATGGGTGAGTATTGATTCCAATTCTTGAGATATGGAAAGATGTCTCAACATCCTTTTATACATCCATCGTCTTTTTGAGATCCTAGGACAGCTGTTACTATCTCCAGTTTATAGATGAGAAAATGAAGGCGCAGCAGCTTGTGTTAAAGTCATAGAGTCAGAAAGAAAGATGAGATTTAAATCCAGACCTGTCAGTACCTGAGGTCTGTACTTCTCCTTTGTGCTCTAGGTTTGCTTTTCACTTGAAAGTCAAATCCTTTGTCCAAGCGGACCTGGCAGTTCTCCCCCCGTGCTTCTAGCAGGTCTGTGGGGCTCACATCTACTCTCATAGCACATGCAGGGATGGCCTCACAGCTAAGCGAATGTACCGCAGCAACTACAGCCTGGCCTCCAGGTTGAGGGCAAAGGACTCCACTTTTGCAAAGAAGGAGCACCCGTGTCTCCAAGCCCTTCCAGTGCATCGCTGCTTTCTGGTATTCAAGGCAGCAAATCAGCATCAGCATTTTCCAAGACCTTCTGACCCCATGGTGGAGCCAAAAGAAAAAAGGAGAAGAAGACACAATCCCTGCCTTCAGGATCTCACATATAAAAAAAGCAAATAGAACAAGATGACTCGGGCTCTGGGGACCATTTACCCAATCATTTCATCATCAGTCAACATCCATCTCCCCAGTGTCTAGTAGAGGGATTGGCACATGCTTTTTCTGTAAATAAACAGGTTATAAATATTTTCTGCTTTATGAGGCAGATGGCCCCTGTTGCACCTACCCAACTCTGCTATTGTGGGGCTAAAGAAGCCATAGGCAATATAGAAATGGGTGAGCATTGCTGTTTTCCAGTAAATATTTATGGACACTGAACTTTGAATTTCATATCACTTTCATATGTCACAAAATATCATTCTTTCTGAGGATTTTCCTCCCAACCATTAAAAAATGTAAAAACCATACTTAGCTTACAGGCTAGACAAAATCAGGTGGTTAGGGGATGAAATTTGGCCCAGGGACTGTAGTTTGTGGACTTCTGTCCCAGTTGAGGGTGAGGCTCTGAGCTGGGGACAGGGGACGCAGCAGTGACTGAGACCCGGTCCCTGTCACAATAGCCTATAGCCCAGTGGGGAGAAGACAAGCAAACAGGCCATGACCAATCCAAGCGATGAGAAGGAATGGGAGGAGACACGGGCAGACCATCCGAGGAGGGGCCCTGGAGATCGGAGGATGCTGGAGAGGGCTTCTCAGAGGGAGGGAGAACTCAAACCAGCAGAGTCAGACAGACCCCACAAGTGGCCTTCCTGAATGGGGGCTTGAAGTTGAGTTTGCCCTGCAGGGTGGCAAGTTTCAGCCTGAAAACTCTGAGCTTTGGAAAAAGTTCACCTCCCTTAGATGTCTTCCTTTTCATCACAAGACCAAGTCTTGTGATGAAAAGGAACATGGCACTCATGAGAACGGTTTTGGGGAAGCCTCCTGCTCTGTCCTGCTCCATGTTCTCCCCATGCATGGGAGGCATTGCAGAAACCTTTCTGAGTAAAATCAAATATGCAGACTGGCCCTCTAGACAGGCACAGAGGCACCCGTGTCACAGGCAAAGTGGGTGGCATCCAGTAGGTCCTTACGATGTGCTTGGCAGGAGAAGAGTCCCTGGCCGTTATGGGCTCCATCATGTCCTCCAAAAGTTCGTAGGTGAAGTCCTAACCCCCAGCGCCTCAGAATATGAGCTTATTTGGAAATAGATTGTTATAGGTGTAATTAGTTAAGATGAGGCCAGACTGGAGTAGGGTGGGCCCTTAATCCAGTATGACAGGTGTCCTGAGAAAAAGAGGAAATTTGGACACAGACACAGAGACATAGGGAGGACACAGTGTCAAGGCTGGAGCTCTGCTGCCACAGCTTGGGAACAGCAGAGATTTCCAGTCAATGACCAGGGGGTGGAGGAAAGGCCTGAACAGTCTCCCTCAGAGCCTCAGGAGAAACCAACCCTGTTGACACCTTGATCTAGTTTCCAGAACTGTAAGACAATAAATTTCTATTGTTTACACACCACCCAGTTGGTGGTACTTTCCCAGTGGAATTGTGCATTCAGAGAAGGTACCTCAGATGGGAGCTGGAGTGGTCTAAGCTTAAATAAAAATGCAGGGTTTTAAATACATATATATACACACTATATAATACACACACAAGTCTAGCTGCTCTATGTAGAGGGAGCAAGGGAAGGAGGGAAGAAGAAGAAAGAGGATGTTGGGGAGGAGAGAGAGAAGGAGGAGAGAGAGGAGGAAGGGGGAAGGAGGAAGAGGAGAAAGGGGAATAGGAGGAGAGAGAGGAGAAGAGGAGGATGAGGAGGAGAAGGATAGGGAGGAGGGAGAGAAAGAGAAGGAGGAGGAGAAGAGGAGGAGGAAAGAGAGAGGGAAAGGAGGAGGAGATGCCCAGGGGAGCCTCAGCTGTTCCAGGCTCCAGCCCAGGTGCCAGAGAACCAGTGAAGAAGCCCTTGAATGATCTTGCTCCGTCACCACCTGACTGTCACTGCATGAGACACCATGAGTGACCACTGTCAGTTGGGCACAGTCAGCCCTACATCTGTGAGCAAATGTGGCAGAAAACAAGCCCATCGGCACCCAGTTACTGAACACCTTGCAGGTGCACAGGGGTGGGGAGTGGGCCCCTGGGCCAGGGCTTGGTCTTCCCAGGCTCCTTTTGGGAAATCCTAGCCCCAACCAGCAGCCTTCTGTCCAGCTCCTCTCTGGGCTCCCTGTGTACAAATACGTCTATGTTTTCTAACCAAAAATCTACTTTCTTGTAATTTAATTTTTCTACAAAGTATTTATTGTAGACATATAAGAAAATATCAAGAGCATGAAAAAGTAAACAAAAGTCACTCATATTCCTACCACGTAGACATTTTAAAAAGCATATTTATTTTTGGCCAGATGCAGTGGCTTAAGCCTGTAATCCCAGCACTCTGGGAGGCCAAGGCACGTGGATCATTTGAGGTCAGGAGTCCAGACCAGCCTGGTCAACATGGTGAGACCTTGTCTCTACTGAAAACACAAAAATTAGCCAGGCATGGTGGGGGGCACCTGTAATCCCAGCTACTTGGGAGACTGAGGCAGGAGAATTGCTTGAACCCAGGAGGTAGAGGTTGTAGCGAACTGAGATAGTGCCACTGTACTCCAGCTTGGGCAACAGAGTGAGACTCCATCTCAAAAATAATAAATAAATAAAAATGTATTTATTTTTGACACACACGGTTTTTACATGAATGAGATTCCACTGTGCCTATTTTTAACCTGATTTTTTTCATTTGAGAATATATTGTGAAGGTCTGTCAAAATATACTCTTCTAACTTTTCATTTTGAGTGAAGAACATTTCTTCCTATGAATATGGAGTAGTCTTCCTCTTACCCAATGCCTCAGTAGCTGCTTAATTAATAGAAAAAGCTGGTAAGACTATGGAATTCTGGGTAATTTCACAAAAGTACCTGATGCATTTTAGTCCCAATGAAACCATAAAAATGCATATCCACTCACCAGTCTTTTGCTCAGAGCACAGGACTTGCTGGCCAGAGTTCTAGCCCTTTGTCTCACCCAAACCACGCCCATGATGGCACCATCTACGTCTCCAGTTTCTGTGTCTTTAATGTGGAGTGAGAACTTAAAGATACAGCGGAGCAATTCTGGTGTAAAATCCTCATAATTTTTCCCACTCATTTATAGTTGTTTCACCCACATCTCATTCTGTAGCAATTATTTGGCAACCTTCCATTTAGGAAGTCTTTCCTAGGCATTTAACATAGTTTTCATAGAAACACATTTTCTCTCTACATGCACACTTCATCGGTTTGCATAATATTTAGTTATATTATGACTTAAAATGAACGCATACAGTTGCCATAAACTACTTTGGGGGCAAAGCCGATAGACTCCTACGAAATTCACACTTCAGCTGGCGAGTGCTGGAGTATAGAGTACCTTAATCTGCACAGGCCCACCAGCAGGACCGTGGCCTCAGTTGCCAGGTTTTATGGAGGAAAAGAAGTTTGGTTCAGTTAGGTAGGTTGAGAGGGCTTTCACCTTCCCAGGATTCATTCAGCCCTGTGATTGGAGAGTTTGGTAGTTTCCTGTTATAGTTTTCTACTGTGAACAATGCTCTGCTGAACGTTCTTGTTACTAAGTCCTTGATTTTGTAATATGTGGTATAAAATTGATGATTTCTTGGAGTGAATAAATGTGTAGCAGTCGAGGTACAGATCCCAGTGGCCTGCATGCTTTTTGTTTTTCTTGAGACAGAGTCTCGAACTGTTGCCCAGGCTAGAGTGCAATGGTGCAATCTTGGCTCATTGCAATCTCCACCTCCCAGGTTCAAGCAATTCTCCTGCCTCAGCCTCCTGAGTAGCTGGGATTATAGGCACCCGTCACCATGCCTGGCTAATATTTTGTATTTTTAGTAGAGTTAGGGGTTCACTATGTTGGCCAGACTGGTCTTGATCTCCTGGCCTCGTGATGCTCTACCTTGGCCTCCCAAAGTGTTGGGATTACAGATGAGAACCACCATGCCTGGCTTGCATGCTTTTAAAGTTTGTGATAAGGTTTGCCAAACGGTCCTGCATGCAGTGCCCATCAGCAGTAGCCATGAGTGGTTTCCCATGCCCTATTCAACTCTGGGTAGCAAGGAAGTGTTGCATCATATGTAACTTTAGGAAATTCAACTCTATGTGTTCAGCAACTCCTTCACAAAAGTATTGACTTCAACTGCTGATCCAACCTTGTGGGAAAGACAGCCTGCGGAGACTTACTAAGAGATACTGCAGGGACAGTCTGCGCAGGCTGTCACTAAGGTGTCCCTGTCCTATCCACAGAGGTCCTTTGGGTCTGTGTGCTCTCCCCATGACCGCAGAGTCACAGCAACATGCCTGCTTAGTTTCACAAGCCAGTCCCCTCCTCTCTGAGGTCTTGTGGAATCTATCAGAAAGCAGACGGTTGCGTGCCCTGTGACAGAACTCCCAGTGTCTATAACCTCGTCACTTCACCTCCATTTTCCCACCCCACAGTCTGAGGAATTCTTGCTTGATCTTTAGGGAAAGCCTCCCTTCTCCCAAAATGTGGTCTCCTATCTAGGGCTTCAGGCTCTTAGGCACCAAAGCTAGGAGGAGGTGCCTGAGGTGTTGTTGCAGCCCTCCTGGGGTAGACTGCCTGCTTGAATGAGAAGATGGGCAATGAAAGAAAATGTCAGGAGAAAAAGTTATGATTAAAACAAAATGGGCAGGGCATGATGGCTCATGCCTGTAATCCCAGCACTTTGTGGGGCCAAGGCGGGTGGACCACCTGAGGTCAGGAGTTCCAGACCAGCCTGGCCAACACAGTAAAACTCTGTCTCTACTAAAGATACAAAAAAAAAAAAAGAAAAAATTAGCCAGGGGGTGGTGGTGTGCACCTGTAGTCCCAGCTACTCGGGAGGCTGAGGCAGGAGAATCACTTAAACCTGGGAGGTGGAGGTTGCAGTGAGCCAAGATCATACTATTGCAATCCAGCTTGCAATAAGCAAGATTCCATCTCAAATAAATAAATAAAATATATAAATAAAACAAAATAATCCTGGCCCGCAACTCTTAGCTCCTACCAAGCTCCAAACGTGGTCTACTCCTGTAAGACAGTTCGCCTCTTCATGGAAAGTAGTAATGTTAACTATATTATCACTTGGAATGCATAATCTGCAGTGGCCTAAAATAAATTTAGAATAGTATGTAAAGCAATCTTTCATTCAGACATTAATTATTCTTCAGATTATGTTATCCACAGATTATATTATCCACAAACATTATCTACAAAGATTATATTATCTTTATTGCTTTAAACTTATGATAAAACAAACACGACTTGAATTCTTATGGATTTTCACGTCATATAGGGATGCTGAACAAAGCTCTACTTAATTCAGTAAAATTCTCATGACTACCTACTGCATCCAGGAATCTGGGCTAGATCTGGTGGGGTCTATAGAGATGAAGAGAACACTGCCATTATCCTAAAGAGTATGCGAATGTATCTTACTCATTAGATTAATTAAGAGAAGCCAGTATAAACTATTAAATGTTAAAAGATTAAATTTTTGGAGAAAATATGTGATTAAAGTACTTTTAAAAGTACATAAACAGCGTATGACCATCTGGTTTTCTGCTTTCCCCAGTAACGGAGTCAGCAGGCCAATAGACTAGGACAACTTCTGAGAGAGAAATCTTGATTATTTTGCTATTGTATCTTCCATCTTCAGCAGCCAGATAAGACAGGTGGCATTTCACAAAGGGAGCCACAGACAAATATTACATCTACCTCTCAAGGTATTCTAAGGTCTAACATGGAGCAGGTCAGACCATCTGGAGTGCATACTTCTATGTCATTAGATGTGGGCTTGCATGAATGTCTTCATGGAATGGAAAGAATATTGGGAATGTTTTTGGAGCCAGGCTCCTCATACCAGCTCCCTACTGGCTATATAATCTTGGGTAAAAAAAACCCAGTACCTCCTTGTAAAAACATTCTTGAGGCTGGGTGTGGAGGCTCATGCCTGTCATCCCAGCACTTCGGGAGGCTGAGGCAGGCAGATGGCTTGAGCCCAGTTTAAGACCAGCCTGGGTAACGTGGCAAAAACCCATCTCTGCAAAAAGCACAAAAATTAGCCAGGGATGGTGGCATGTGCCTGCAGTCACAGCTACTTGGGAGGCTGAGGCAGGAGGAAGCTGAGGCTACAGTGAACTGTGATCGTGCCACCACACTCCAGCCTGGGTGACAAATGATACCGTGTCTCAACAAAATAAAACAACAACAACAAAATCGTCCCTGAGTTCTGCCTCTGCTGGAAATGAATCATTCCCTCCTCTGTGTTGAAGACTGTGTTACTGTGATGCTGTAAGTCTTGCCTTGTACATTTATTTGGTCACTGGCCTATCTTCTCCTTTTAAGCACTTTGGCAGCAGAGAGCATGGCTGAATAGTACTTTATCCCTAGGACGTAGCACAGAGCCTGGCATGTGGTGGAAGTATTAGGAGGCACACATACAGCTGATGCTCTGCAAAAGCTTTGGGTGAAACTGCCAGTGACCCACTCAATGGTGACACGGCCTCTCACAGTACCATCTTTCATTGAAGAAGTCAGAGTAATGGGGAGCCAGTGAAATGGAACCAGATTCTAGCCTCAACCCCAATATCCAGAGAGCTGCTTTGTATTTATCTTTCTTTAACTCACCAGTAATGTGATTCTTTTTTTGTGTGTGGTCTGCTAATTTTCAGCTTATTTTTATTCTTTAAGTTCTGGGGTACATGTGCAGAACGTGCAGGTCTATTACACAGGTATACATGTGCCATGGTGGCTTGCTGCACCCATCACTCCATCATCTACATAAGATATTTCTCCTAATGCTACCTCTCCCCTATCCCCCTTCTCCTTGCTATCCCTCCCCAGCCCCTCACCCTCTAACAAACCCTGGTGTGCGATAGTCCCCTCCCTGTGTCCATGTGTTCTCATTGTTCAACACCCACTTATGAGTGAGAACATGCAGTGTTTAGTTTTCTGTTCTTGTGTCAGTTTGCTGAGAATGATGGTTTCCAGCCTCATCCACGTCTCCGCAAAGGTCATGACTCATGCTTTTTTATGGCTGCATAGTATTCCATGGTGTATATGTGCCACATTTTCTTTATTCAGTCTATCATTAATGGGCATTTGGGTTGGTTCCAAGTCTTTGCTTATTGTGAACAGTGTCACAGTAAACATACATGTGCATGTGTCTTTATAATAGAATGATTTATAATCCTTTGGTTATATACCCAGTAATGGGATTGCTGGGTCAAATGGAATTTCTATTTCTAGGTTCTTGAAGAATCGCCACACTGTCTTCTACAATGGCTGAACTAATTTACACTCCCACCAACAGTGTAGAAGTGTTCCTATTTCTTCATATCCTCTCCAGCATCTGTTGTCTCCTGATTTTTTAATGATCGCCATTCTAACTGGCCTGAGATGGTATCTCAATGTGGTTTTGGTCTGCATTTCTCTAATGACCAGTGACGATGGGCTTTTTTTCATTTGTTTCTTGGCTGCATAAATGTCTTCTTTTGAGAATTGTCTGTTCATATCCTTTGCCCTGTTTTTGATGGGGTTGTTTTTTTCTTGTAAATTTGTTTCAGTTCTTTGTAGATTCTGGATATTAGCTCTTTGTCAGATGAGTATATTGCAAAATTTTTTCCCATTCTGTTGACAGTTCATTCTAATGATAGTTTCTTTTGTTGTGCAGAAGCTCTTTAGTTTAATTAGGCCCCATTTATCAATTTTGGCTTTTGTTGCTATTGCTTTTGGTGTTTTAGTCATGAAGTCCTTGCTCATGCCTATGCTCTGAATGGTATAGCCTAAGTTTTCTTCTAGGGTTTTTATGGTGTTAGGTCTTATGTTTGAATCTTTAATCCATCTGGAGTTAATTTTTGTATAAGGTGTAAGGAAGGGATCCAGTTTCAGCTTTCTGCATATGGCTAGCTAGTTTTCCCAACACCATTTATTAAATAAAGAATCTTTTCCCCATTGCTTGCTTTGTCAGGTTTATCAAAGATCAGATGGTTGTAGATGTGTGGTATTATTTCTGAGGCCTCTGTTCTGTTCCATGGGTCTATATCTCTGTTTTGGTACCAGTACCATGATGTTTTGATTTCTATAGCCTACTATTGACCTTCTTCACAGGATTGGGAAAAATCACCTTAAATTTCATATGGAACCAATAAAGAACCCACATAGCCAAGACAATCCTAAGCAAAAAACAAAACAAAACAAACAAACAAAAAAACAAACTGGTAATGTGATTCTCAATGTTAGTCCTGCCCAGTCCCTCCAAAGAGGAGGCATCCCTGGTAGAGTCTACCTGGGCACCAGAAGGCTGTGGTTAGCAATAACTCAGGGTTTTTTGGTTCTCTCCTGTATCTTGTCAGTGAGAGAATGCTAAAAGTGTATAGGCAGAGAATCTTGGCAGTTGGGTTTGTATGAGGGTGAGTATGTCCTATTTTTAAGGTGCATAGTCTCTAGGCTTATTCTTTAAAAAGTAGGTGCTGCCTCTCATATTCCCATCCATGTCCATTCTGTGTAGCCAAAAATTACTCTTTAAGTGTCCTGGATCAAGACCTAACCTCCCTGCAGTGGGCTGAATGGTGGCTTCCAAAAAGATATGTCCATATTAAAATCCCAGAACTTGTGAATGTGACCTTATTTGGCAAATGGGTCTTCAAACATGTACTTAAGGATCTTAACATGAGATTATCCTGGATCATCTGGATGAATCCTACATTCAATTGTTGCCAAAGTTGACAGACAGAAAGCCAATCACTAAGACAATACGTTTTGTTGGGGAAGAAAGGCTTTATTGTGGATGATGTCAGCTGGAAGATGGGACATAAGTCTCAGATTCATCCTTACAACTGACTAAAGTTAGGGGGGTTATATAAAACAGGAATTAGGGAGGGGCAAGGAAGATGACTTGATCACAAACAGGAGGTGGTTGATTGAGGGGTTTTCTGGCATTTTAGTATAGATGTGGTGATCTGGAAAGTTTCAGTTCCTTGTTACTATCTGGGAGGCCTGATGGTCCATTTACTCAGAAAGGAACTCAGATAAGACAAATGCTATTTCTCACGCTTTAAGACCAGGAGGGTCAATATTAATGTTTATTCCAAAAGACCAAAAACACTAGTTCTATGGGGAAATTGGGCCGGTTTCACAATGACAAGTGTTCTTATAATAAAAAAGAAAGAGAGAAGACACACAGAGAAGAAGGTGACTTAAAGATGGAGGAGACATTGGAAGGATGTCATTATGCCAAAAGCTGGAGAGGCAAGGAACAGATGGTCTCGTAGAGTCTTTGGAGAAAGTGTGGTCCTGCCAACACCCTGATTTTAGACTTCTAGCCTCAAGAACTGTGAGAGAATGTATTTCCATTGTTTTAAGCCACCACATTTGTAGTGATTGGTTATGGCAACCCAGGGAAGCAACTGCACTTTGCAAGTTTCCGTTTTCTTAGCTGTAAGATGGGAATACTAGAATTTTCCACCAGATTTATTGTGTAGATTTCATGATAAAGTATACATAAAACTGCCCAGAGCAGTGGCTTTCACAGTGGTCCCTCAACACCTGGCAGCCACTGGACTCTTATGCTGTGTTCTTGACATTTCTGGAAGGTTGTTTGAAGGCCTGTACGTTTGTGACTTCACAAACCTGGTTTGCCCTCTCAGTATCAACCTGACAGAGAAATACTTGATGAAGGAGAGCAAAGAAGTGAAAGATCACATGAAAGAGACAAAACCTTCTCAGGTCAGTAGGACATGAGCTATCCTGATAACTAGTAACATCATTAAAGAGAGCTGCAACCCAAAGGGTTTGGGGCAGCCACAGGGTCCTGGAGAGAGGAGAGCAAAGGGGCAAATGTTGGCCATGCCTGTTCAGACACTGTCTAGGGAAGAGGAATCTCAGCCAAAAGATTTCTGTGATTTCCAATCTCTAGGCAAAACTATCACATCTATGTTGTTAATGGGAGTCTCAGCTCAATGCCCTTAAATAGTTTATGTATCACTTAACTTTCCTTGTTTTCAAAGCAAACTTCAGATTTGCATGTAGGTCTACCTTGAGAAGAAAATGAACTAATTGTAGGGGTTTTGATGTCCCTGATAGAGATTTCTCATGACAGGTCCTAAGTGTGGACCATCAGAAAATTTGGTTTCCCACGTGTCTTCCTCGAGGTAGGGAAAGCACAGATGGTACCAGCGAAGGCACCTGTGGTCTTCCTAACAGATATCTTGTTGCTAGTGCTTGTCTCCATCTCTGTGCATTTCCATTAAGCTAAGCCAGCCCAGGACTTAATCATGCCTGGCATCAAAGGCTCCCTGACTGATAAAATCTTTGTTAGTACCATGGTGGCACCACTATATTTCTAGTTCATTCCTCCTACTGATCTCCACAGAACAGCTTTTTACACTCCCTGCAAAGCTCATCAAGAACCTTCAATTATATCTTTTACTGTTTCCAATACTCATGGTGACCACATTTTCTAAAACAGAAATTGGACATGCATGGGTGAGTATTTGTATAGAGAACAATGGGATAGAATATTTAATAGTGAGAGTAATTTTTAAAATTCAGCACATGTGGCTATTATTCTTATATGTGGTTCCAGTGAGAGAAATATTATAAAATTTAATTCTGGGAAAAACATTGCCTTTACTGAGGAATGGATACATTTGCTTCTTTAATAAAAATAATTCTTTCCCTTTTGTCCTGACTATCAAGAAGCTCAATGTTAAATCTGTTATTTAATCATAGAGACTGCACAAATTCTTGTACTTTCTTTGCTCCTAATTTTCTATTTCTCCCCTTCTGATTCGACCACAATTTCAGCTCCTGAGGAGGATGGCTGTCTATTCGTGGCAGGGGCTGTTGGGTTCACCCGCCATCCATTCTTTTCTTTTCCTTTATTAACAAAAGCTCCCTTGGAGCACCGTGTGGCCACATGAATAAGTTTTGGCTGGTGAGCTGTAAGTGTCGGTGTTGTGTGGGATTTTTAGGGAGGTTGCTTAAAGTGTGCTGACCCATTCATTGGAGGAGTACTTTTTGTCTTTCCTCTTTTTATCCTACCTATTGACTGGGTAGCACACTGGCATACTAGCAATCATCTTGGACTGGGAGGTGTCCCAAAATATGGAAGCCAGCATGAGGATGATAGAGCCAAATAATGCTTCCCCAGGTCCCTAGTGTCTGGAGAGTCACCCTGTTAGTTCTGGCCTGCCTAGCTTGAAGCTTCTCTTAGGTGAGTCAGAAATAAACTTTCACTTTGTGTAAGTCACTATTGTTTTGGGTTTTCTCATAAAATTGCTATACTATCTTTTTGCAGCACTTTCTAGGACTCTTCAAAAGGAATTTTACATTCACCACATGTTTTAAGATGGACCATTTGTAATTGCTCATTCTCACATTGCTACAAAGAAATACCTGAGACTGGGTAATTTATTTAAAAAAAAAGAAGTTTAATTGTCTCACAGTTCCACAGGCTGTACAGGAAGCATGGTACTGTCATCTGCTCGGCTTCTGAGGAGGCCTCAGAAAACTTACAATCATGGTGAAAGGCAAAGAGAAACCAGGCACGTCTTACATGGCCAAAGCAGGGACAAGGTAGAGAAGGGGAGGTTATATGCACTTTAATAAACAGCCAGATCTCATGAGAGATCATTCACTATCATGAGAACAGCACCAAGGGGGAATCATCCTCATGGTCTAATCACCTCCCACCAAGCCCCACCTCCAACATTGGTTATTACAATTCAACATGAAATTTTGGCAGGGATATGAATCCAAACCATATCACCATCCCCAAAATATCCGCCAAATTTAGTGAAAATCTGTTTCAACATTTCTGTGTGATTTTAATTTTACCTATGAAAATATGCCCCTTTTGGTAGGCTGGCTTAAATCCTTTTTTGTAAGTGTATAAAGTACAAATAAATAAGTAACAGTAAGCAAAGTAGAAAAATATTGTCAAAAGGTAATCTTCATCCATTTTCTTTAATGAAAATATTAACCATTTTGAAATTAGCATAGCGCTTGTGTGGAAAAGAAAGTATCTAATGAATATTTATTCTATCAGGTATATAGACTCTTCCCATAAGACCTTATTTGTATCATTCACCTGCAGAGAAAAATCACTTTTTCATAGATTAAACCAAGATAAAGACCAGACCACTCTCTGACCAAAGTGTCATAAATTCTGTATTAGTGAGCTAATGAGATTTAATGAAGTTCAAATTAAGTCTTACAGTCCTTCGGAAAGAATCTTTCTTTCCTCTCAACTCTAGGTCTTTCCATTCCTCTTCAAAGGGAGCATTAATGAGAAGCAATAAATCCCAGCATGGATCATGATTAAATTTCATGAATTAAACAGAGGTACTTTTGCAAAGTGATAAATTCAATCAGTGAAACAGATATTTTTCTTTCTCAGCTGAACTAAAGGCCAAATGTTTCCAGATCTTGGTATAAATGACTACAGTTTCATTCTTTCTAGAAGTATAATGTTTTTAAATACCTTCAAGAGTAAATTGCAAAATGGTAACTTCTGCCTTTAAAAACAATGCGTCATGCTGTCTTTCCTTTCCTCCTTTCTCCTCTCCCCAACACATACCCATGCAGACTTGGTGGCTTTTTGGGCAACACTGAAGGATAATCATGGCTTTGAGTGCACCATAGTAGAATGCAGCTTTCAAAATCTGGATTCTCTGTTTTAAGTGAGAAGCACCGGCTTGGAAATAATTTCTAGTCACTACAGGTTTTCCAGCGTCTTGGCAATAAGAAACAGTAGCTTGCTGACAGCATTTTAAATGACCTACATTTATGTGGAAAGCCACGTGGTTCAGCCCAGCAGGACTAGAGAGGGGAAAGATGGCTTTGGCACTGATTGTTGATCAGGACAACAGACTTCAGATCCTTCCTGCTTGGCTTCTCTATCTTGCCATCTGCATAATTGCTGATTCACTAGGCAGGTGTCTCTCCTGCTGCTGGAAGGGACATTTGTTCCCTATAATTTGCCACTTTTCCAAGTGGTTAAGGGAAATTGGACCCAATGCTGCATACCAGAGGCAAGTACGTCTGGGAATGATGTGGGGGAGCTACATTTATGCCAGCCTTTACCCGCATAAATGCCATTAATGGAGTCGAGGCTCAAATGGCGAATGGCTTTCCAGCTAACTTGGAGTGGATGCCTACAGGAACAAACAACATCTGTCATGAAATTTTTGGAATGGGCCTGATTTAGATGTGGCATCTTGTTGCCTCCATATTTATCAGATTATGCATTTTGAATTTTGGTTTGGAGAATAGCGTTATGTACTCAAGGTTGAACTATATTGCTCAGAGAATGCATCTTCAAAGTATGTCCAAGTCATAATTCAGCAGGGAGGAGTCTGGAAGGCACAATGCCCACATATTTCCAAAGAGAGCTCAGAAATAAGAGTGCCTTAACATTCAGCAGGGCCTAAGACACTACTTGTTACACTACTTGTTGCTTTCTCCTCTTCACCTCTAGGTGTTTTCTGTTCTACTTCTGGTGCTGTGCCTCCTCTTGACCACCAGACATAGGGGCAAGACTCCAGATGAACCCATCATAGTACCTCAAACCCCTGGAGGTAGTGACTGGACTTAGAGATGACCAAATTGGGACAGCACCTTTGCCTGCTGCCTGAAGAAGCCATTCATTCATTCATTCCTAAAATACTTACAAGGTCTCCACCTAGACAGAGGTACTTTTGTAGGTGCTGTGGAAGCAGCAATGAATAAGACAGATGCAACTCCCTCTCTCTAGGGAGTTTACATGATGTAGGGGGTGGGAAGTAGGAAAGCAGGCAACAAACAAGTAAATAAACAAGATAATTTGTGAGAGTGTTAAGTGTAATGCAGATGTAAGCCCATGAGTGATAGCATACTAGGCTAACACTCAACAAGAACTGGAAACAAGACAGAGAGGAGACCCTCTTCGCTCTGGAGAAGGCTCTAGCTGTTCCACAAGGCCAACCCCATCCCTGTTTTTCCAGGGTTTTTTATATTATGAGCCAATGAATCTCCCTTTGGGGCCAAGGCCAGATCAAAGCATTGGCTTATACATTTCTTATCCACTCTTCAATACTCCCAAGACCCTGGCTTAAGAATGGCCATTCAGTTAGTCAGCAAATCTGTGCTGACTTGGCATAGTGCTAGGTGCTGTGATGGATTAAAGGACGAACAGGTTATGCTACTTCCCCTCAAGGAACTTTCATTTTTTTATTTTTTTTTAACTTCTATTTTATTTTATTTCTTTTTTTTTCCATTTATTTATTTTATTGCATTTTAGGTTTTGGGGTACATGTGAAGAACATGCAAGATTGTTGTATAGGTACACACATGGCAGTGTGATTTGCTGCCTTCCTCCCCATCACCTACATCTGGCATCTCTCCCCTTGCTATCTCTCCCCAACTCCCCACCCTGACCATCCCTCCCCTATTTCAAGGAACTTTTAAAAGCCAGTAGGGGCTGGGGAGTAGAAACGAATGCCATAAACAACCTGTGATTGTTTGGGCCAGATAAGAATGGCTCTTTGGAGAAGGCCCTGGCTTTGAGAAAGCACTTGACTTAATTCTCATTAAATTCTCATTGTTCAATAAGAAAACTCTGAAACACAGAGGGAATGCAAGTAAGATCTCTGATTCAAAAATATTCATTAAGAAAATATATTCAGTTTATTCATCAATTAATTGGTTGATTAAGGGTAATTACATGGAAGACTGGCAGGGGAAAGAGATTAGGATAAAAATCTAACAGGTCTAGGAAATGGGGGTCAAAAGCCCATTCTTGTCTCTCTCTATGCTCTATCCCTCGGTGATTTTATCCATTCCTAAAGCTTTCATCACATCCTGTATGTTGATGATTCCCAAACTTGTGTCTTCAACCCAGAGCTGGTCCTCTACAATGTAGACTTCTATTGAACCTCCTTGGCCTTTCCACCTGAAGCTCAGGCTTCATCTATTCAAAATCGAACTCTTGATTCTATACCCACCAGCTAACTGCTCCTCCCTAGTAGCCTTCTCTCTTGGCAAATACTTCTGTTATCCACAAGGTTGCAGAGGCCAGAAGCCTGGGAGTCCTTCTCAATTCATCTCTCTCCCTCATCTTCCATTTCCAAATCTCAAAACTATTTTCTTGAGTCCATCGTCATAGACATCACCTAGTCCCAGCTATTCTTCTTTTTTGAGATGGAGTCTCGCTCTGTTGGCCATGCTGGAGTGCAATGGCATGATCTTGGCTCACTGCAACCTCCACCTCCCGGGTTCAAACAATTCTCTTGCCTCAGCCTCTCCAATAGCTGGGATTATAGGCACCTGTCACCATGCCCAGCTAATTTTTGTATTTTTAGTAGAGGTGAGGTTTCGACATGATGGCCAGTCTGGCCTTGAACTCCTGACCTCGTGATCCACCTGCATTGGCTTCCCAAAGTGCTGGGATTACAGGCATGAGCCACCATGCCTGACACATAATAATTTTTCACGTGGACCATGGCACAAGTTCCTCAACTCATCAGAGGTGGGGTGAGCTTCCTTGGATCCACTTGAATTTCCAAATGAAATTATCACTTGGATTCCCCCTTGCTTTTTGTGATTTGTGATGTGACTATTTCTTATTAGTACACATGTGGTTAGAGTGGAGAATACTTCATGAAATGTTAGTATTGGAAAACACTTTGAGGTCACCCAGACCAGTGCGGAAACTAAGGTGCAAAGAGGTAAAATGGCTTGCCTGAAATCACCCTGATTAATTAGTTATACATATAATGCCTCATTACAAAATGGATTTGAGATACTTTATCTGCAACCTGAAAGACTAGATGCATAATATCATAACTATTATTTCTACAAATAGACTATTTATTGAGATGGAGTTTTGTTCTTGTTGCCCAGGCTGAAGTGCAATGGCACTATATTGGCTCACTGCAACCTCTGCATCCTGGGTTCAAGTAATTCTCCTGCCTTAGCCTCCCAAGTAGCTGGGATTACAGGCATGTGCTACCACACCTGGCTAATTTTGTATTTTTTAGTAGAGATGGGATTTGACCATGTTGGTCAGGCTGGTCTTGAACTCCTGGCCTCAGGTGATTCACCTGACTTGGCCTCCCAAAGTGCTGGGATTACAGGCATGAGCCACTATGGCTGGCCTGCAAATAGGCTTTGATAAGAATCATGTGGCAGGCAAGGGTATGTATGTATGGGTATAGGAGAACATGTATTATGGTATGGATTAAGTTTGGAGCCATATACTCTAGTGTTCAGCCAACTCTTGAGGCAGGTTGATGTCTTTTTGTAAAAATGGAACCATTTTATGCCTGTGCACCTCACTTTAGGTGAGTGCCCCTGGATATGGCTAAGATATCTTTTAGAAAACATCTCTGGTCCAATCCTACACTGGACAAATGTATGGTTAGAGTCTTGGTTTTCTGCTATGGTAAAGAGCTGTGGCCATTTTAGTTTAAGAATGTTCAAATTAGCACCATCTGGGCCATTAAAAAAGCACTCATCGAAGGTTTAATATTAATCAGTTAAATCCTGCAAGATAAACTAATTGCAAAATTTGTGAATGTGTAAATAAATGATTGGATTTCTGTATGAAGTGTACAATTATAAACCAGTCAAAGGTTGGAGAGTATTTTCTCAAAACGAGAAGTTTTATTTTGGAGTGGTCACTTTATGTCATTTCCCACTTTGTCCACAGGACAAATAATTAGCTAAGTGTGGTAGAGTGTTGAGTCCAACCAGCAGACTCGACTGAGCGATGAATGAAAAACATACACTGACACAGGCTTGACAGTCAGTGTGGCCAGAAGACCTCTGCCAAAGTCAGCAGTGGCCCCCATAAGCCAGCAGCCTTCACATTTATTTAGTACAGATTAAATGACAAAGGTCTCAAGGAAACACCATTAGAGGGAAATTAACACTGCCAACCCCTCAAGTAGACAGCAGTCATGCGCCTGTGGTTGATCAAAGGTTGATCTTAGGACCACATGAGTAAACAAGCTATTTAGATAAACTCCTCTACTTTCCCTTATTGTCTGCTTTATGCTATTAGTTCAAGATAAGAGGATCAGGCTGCCTTCAGCCATAAACATTTCCCCAAGGCTTTTGCAAAACCTCTGGCCTTCCAAGAAGGTTTGTGTTTTTCTATAATTTTTCCACCACCCTGACTGATCTTCTACAGTAGTGTGCTCCTGTAGTCTCAGCTATTTGAGAAGCTGAGGTGAGAGGATTGTTCGAGCCCAGGAGTTTGAGGTTGCAGTGAGCTATGTTTGTGCCACTTCACTCTAGCCTGGGTGAAAGAGCAAGAACAATGTCTCTCTCTCTCAAAACAACAACAACAACAACAAAAGAATGAATGAATGAAAAGAAAAAGAAAACTCTGTCTGTAGGGGAAAGACTGTTGTCTGTTAATGTATTACCTTTCTTCTAGATGGGAGGACACCAAGCAGAGATATTTGTTTTATTCAAGTTTGTCACTCCAAGATTGCTGAATTGATAATAATGGTCTTGCATTATCCAGATAATTAGCTTTAGTCTTGACTTTGACTAAAGCTAGCTTAGTGTATAGCATGAGTTGTATACGTTCCCATTCCTCATCCTAAACTTCTATAAACTGATAATAAGGTTTTATTGTCGGAAACTGAGTAGAATAGACAGCCCTTTATAAAAAATATGAATATTTACTGAGAACTATGCTAAACCATTTATATGAATTATCTCATCTCCTTCTCCCAACAACTCTGTGACACAGGTGTTATTATAGGCCCATCATACAGATCTCAAAGTGTTTTTCAATACTAACATTTCACAAAGTATTCTCAACACTAACCATATGTATGCTAACAAGAAATGGTCACATCACAAATCACAAGAAGCAGGGGGGAAATCCAAGTGATAATTCCATTGGTCTAGGAATGCATTAGAGTGTGTGACTTTCTTGAGTTGGTGATGAATGTATGACGAATGACTTCCCAGTTTCCATGATCTCCTTCTCTTTCCCACTTGAAGATTCAAGTGGATCCAAGGAAGCTGACTCCACCTCTGATAAGTTGAGGAACTTGTGCCATGGCCCATTTGAAAGATGATCATGGCTTGGACTAGGGTGATGTCTATGGAGATGGACTTAAGAAACAGTTTTGGATTTGGAAATGGAAGATGAGGGAGAGAGATGAATCAAAGAGGACTTCCAGGTTTCTGGCCTCTGCAGCCTTATAGATAATAGAAATGTTTACTGAGAGAGATTACTAGGGAGGAGTAGTTTGTGGGTGGGTATAGAATCAAGAGTTCAATTTTGAATAGATGAATTGGGAGCTCCAGATGGAAAGACCAAAAAGGTTGGATGTAGAAGTCTACAGCATAGAGGACCAGATCTGGCTTGAAGACCCAAGTTTGGGAATCACCAGCATACAGGATGTGATTAAAGCTTTAATTATTTATTTTTGTATTTGTAGTGACAGAGTTTCTCTATGTTGCTCAGGCTGATCTTGACCTCCTGGCCTTAAGCAATCTTCCTGCCTCAGCCTCCAAGTGCTGGGATTATAGGTGTAAGCCACTGCGCCCTGCCAGAAAGGGTTTTCTTAATTAAATTGGATATTGACCATAAGGTCAATAAATAAGCAAACACAACTTGCATTACTCTGATTGCCATTGGTCACAACAGGCTTGTCACTAGGTATTAGGCCCTGATGAGCAGGATGACAGTTACTGGGAACAAGGCACTAGGCCCCACAGTAGCACGAGTGATGCTTCCTTTGTACATTTGTTCCTGCTGTGTCCTTTAGTTTACTTGCATTATGAATTGAGATGCCAGCAAAGTTTGCAAGGTCCAGGCCAAAGATGACTGAGGTTGGGAAGGCTCGAGGGTGTGTGGCTTTGAGGCAATGAGATATTTGTCTTTCTTGATAAAGTAATTTGATCTTTTTAGCTTGCAATTAAATACTCTGATAGCTACAAAGCACCTTTATTTTGAAATTCTTGCAAGAAAACTAACTTTGTTTTGTAAGCCTCAAATGCCCTAACCTCATCCCCTTTTATCTCTCACTGAATCAATTGGTTTTATAATTCCATTCTGATAACATACATTTTCTTAGGAACCCAATTATCTCTTTGCAGCATATCAGTGTATAAATACACAATCCAGGAGCTGCCACAGCAAAGGAATGCATAAAATGGAATGGTAAACCAAAATAATTCTGCCTGGGTATGTGGGTGGATAGAGGGAGTGTTAGGGGAGGCTATGGAAAAGAGGTGACATTTAAATAGAAGAATTAGGAACAAGGACCTATTCCCCAAGTAAATGGAATGGGAAAGACTGTTCCTGGCAAAGGGAATGGTTTGAATATACAAACTCTGGAAAAGCATAAGTGCATGTCATATACAGAAGATGATGACTGGTACAGCTAGTTAGCATTTGCTGGACAAACATAACCTGATGTGTAGCAGGTGTTGTGCCAGGCAATGGCTGTTGGCTGCTGGCTGCTAAGAACAGAGATGACTTGGAAAAAGACGCTGGAAGGCCTCATATACCATTGCCTTAGTGTTTGCATTTATTTCTGAAGACAGTGTGGCAATTGCTGTGGCTTTTAAGCACAGGAATAAAGTGATGGCACCTAAGTGTAGAAAAAGAATGCAGACAGAATCCTAGAGGGTGGATTAAAGAGATGAGTGACCACAGGCATATTCCATAGTCCAGGCTGGGGCAGCTGGGGATAAGGGGATGCCATGACATATATGATTTAAAGGACCCCCATTGGCATATCTGGCCCAATATCCTGCACCCACAGATCTATTTCTCCAGCTTCTCAACTCTTCTTGTCATCACCTGTTCTAATTTGCAAAGAATTAACAACAACAACAACAAAAACCCTAAAAAGCAGAATTGGACTCTCTCTCCCAGAGCTGAAATTACTTTGGCAAGGATAATGGCTCCTTTTAGTTTGCAGGGTCTCATCTTCTCTTCTAAAGGTTAAAAATAGAAAACATTAAAATCCTGAGGATAAGCCCAAAAAGGATTCCTATTCCCTCTCGGTGGAGTGATACATTTAAAGGGCCCTGGGATCTAGAAATTGCCTAAATGACACTCTTCTGCTGATGCATTTTCTTTTTCGTTGAATCAACAAAGACACAGCCATGTGCTCTTTTACAGAATGGATGGGGTCGTTATTGTTAAGTTGATTCATTCTGCTTTGCATAGCAGACCTACTTCTAATCACTTTTTAAAAAATTATTTCAGGTTAGGTGGGGTTGGGGATGATGAGAAAGGAGAAGAGGGAATGCCTATTTTAGCTGTGGTTTCAAAAATTAACTTGTTTTCCAATGAAGATGCCCCTTCTATTAGGTTCATTCCCTTGGGGCATGCCTGGAACAGCAGCATTTTCTCTGCACTCCCTGAAATGAGCTTCTGTCCTAGAACTGCAACCCACTCTGTGCTGCTGCCCACTCTGCTAGCTTCTCCTTCCCAAAGACACCCCAGGATTACCACTCAGTGGCCCCTGCTGTGTGCTCTAAATGGACCTTTAGGCTTATGTTGGTTGGGTGAACCAACTAATCCAGGCTGGAAATAATGAAACTCCGCTTCCAATGACTCATCTAAAAATCTCTTCTAAGCCTTCTTAGCCTTGGGCCCAGTGATATTAAGTACAGGATAGGCGTGGGAGTGGGGACGGCAGAGGCTCTGAGCCATGTAGCTTCAGTGCTTATGTAAATTAGAAAGAGATCTCTAGCACCTCCAATGCTGGGGAGAGGGAAGGGGCTGGTGGATGGCAGCCCTCCTTTCTTGGTGTCCTCGTGAGAACTATTACCTTATGCTAGAGGAGACAAAGCACGTGTCAGCATGCATCAAGTCTCCTCTTCTATCCTTTCTGAAATTGCTGATAAAATCATAAGTTGTCATGGTCTGTTAGGAAGGTGTTGTTTTAAAAAATAAGTTGTCATTGACTTCACTTTCCAAAACTCCTCTGAGACATTATTAGTATTACTTTATTTAAGCTCAAAGACAAAATTTCCCCTTAGAGTCAGAGATGTTTCAAGCCAGAAAAAGGACATTTGGGGTTGCAATAGCAATCTGATGTTCTTCCCTACCTGGCATCTCTCTCCCTTCCCCTCGTGTAGATAATTAACTCCTCACTTTCCTTTGGAAAACCATGCAATCCTTCACATCCCACTCATAATCTCTAAGGCAATTTTCAGGCTTTCCTTGCTAATAAAATCTCAATTCTGCTTTAGGGAGCAATGGGCAAAATGCTAGCTTCATCAACCCCTTTCCAGCTAGCAGTGGGCTTATAGCAATTCTGTCCAATGAGGTCTAAGTGGAACTCCCTGAGGCCTCCTGGGAAGGCCTTCGTATTTCATAATAAGAGGGACAGATAGGCTGGGATGACGGCTCACGTCTGTAATCCCAGTGCTTTCAGAGGCCAAAGTAAAAGGATGGCTTGAGCCCAGAAGTTCAAAACCAGCCTGGGCAACATAGTGAGAACCTGTCTCTACAAAAAAAGTTTTTAATTAGCTTGGCATGGTGGTGTGCACCTGTAGTCCCAGCTACTCAGGAGGCTGAGGCAGAATGACTGCTTGAGCCCAGGACTTTTGAGGCCACAGTGAGCTATGATCATACCACTGTACTCCAGCCTGAGGACAGAGCAAGACCCTGTCTCTAAAAAAATAAAATAAAATAAAATAAAATGGAGAAACAGAGGCACTACAGCAGGCCTTTCCATCTTCTTCCTCTGGAAATGCAGATACAATGGCGGCAGCTGCAGCATTTCATCTACTGGAAAAGGCCAGTCGAATCACAGTTCATTGGACCTTGTTGTCATTGAGTCACCAATTTAATGCTGGTGACTGCTTACCTCTAGATATATTATTATGTAAGAATAAGAAACATGCTTATTTAAACCACTGTTAGTCATATATTATTCTGTTACTTGTGGATGAGTGCCTTTCTAACTGATATACCTGAATTTACACTAACAGAAAATCAGCTGCAAAAGAACTAAATTCCCAGAAATGCAGTTGATCCCAATGCCCATCTCTCCTTCTATGGAGGGCACCAAGGAGAACAAAAACCTAAGAAAACTGGATTGGCTAGTCCAAGAACTCATCCTACAGCCAAGGCAGGGAATTTTGCTGTCCCTCTCCAAAAGGATATGGTTATTGGCCCAATCGCCACTCTGTGATTGTCTCTTTTTCAAACAAATGTTTTCAGAGCAACGATCCTGGTTTTTTCTCCACTTGTGTATATTGGGTAAGCTAGTAGATGGTTAAATATCATTTACTCAATGGCTGCAGATCATGAAGAGCCACACTCAATCTGATGGTGAAGAATACACATCATGAAGAAGGCCTGGACTTGCAGTGGATGCAGTAACTAGACAAGACTTTGTGAACTGCCCTTTATAAAACCATCAGATCCCGTGAAACGTGTTCACTATCATGAGAAATGCACAGGAAAGGCTTGCCCCCTTGATTCAATTACCTACCACCAGGTCCCTCCCATGACACAGGGGATTATGGGAGCTACAACTTAAGTTGAGATTCTGGTGGGGACACAGTCAAACCATATCAGTAAGTTAAAGAAAGAGGAGAGTAGTAAGAACTAAATTAATACTTCTGCCCCTATTAGACACTGAATTAAATGCTTCATGCTCAGTTTTTAATTCTCATTAAACTTACTGAGGGTATTTCTATTCCCATTTCACATTTACATTTCACATGGTGAAATGTTAAATGACTTGCCAAAGCTCACACTGTAGGAGTCCATGCTAGAAGGCCAGGATTCCAGCCCAGGCCTGCCTTCTTACAAAGCCCTCCCCCTCCATTGCTGGGGCATTAGAGGCAGAGCTCAGGTCAAAGAGGGAGAAGTGATACCCTGGTCAATTCTATGGAAGCACTTTCAACAGAGTTAGGAGTTAGCCTGGGCTCTTGATTCAAATCAACTTGATTCACCAGATTTGCTTTTAATTTTATTTATTTATGTTTTTTAGAGGGTCTTGCTCTGTCATCCAGGCTGGCGTGCACTGCCAGCATCATAGTTCACTGCAGTCTCAAACTCCTGGGCTTAAGCTATCCTCCCACCTCAGCCTCCCAAATTGCTGGGATTCGAGGTTTGAGCCATTACCCAATCCTGGAGTTTTTTCTTTAGAATCCAGCAAACACATTGTTTTAGCTTCGGGAGCATCCATAATTTATTTTTTAACTCTGTCTCTGCCTTTAGCAATGTTTGTTCTTACCTTCCGAGGCAGTGGATGAGAAAAGTCAATAAGCACTTAAGGTACTTCCCTATAACAGGACTGCAGTTTGGTCTCAGAATGCTGAAAACTGTGCTTCCATTCAAAGCTCTCCTGGGGCAGCTCCTACAAGTTGGGTCATTGCATTTTCTTGGGATCACAAAGGATCTGCACTCTCCTCTCCTCACCTATGGAGGATTAAAGGTGGCCACTCATTCTTTGATATTCCTCCCCTTGAGAGACAGGTCTGTGTTCTTAACCCTTGATTCTGCATCAGATTCTTGACTGCTGTGACCAATAGAATAATAGAATAGTGATGTTGTGCCAGTTGCCAGGCCTGCAGGGATGGCAGCTCCCAGTTTTTGTCTCTGGGATCACATGATTTCGGAGCCCTGAGTCATGATGTAGGACATCTGACTATTTTGCTGGAGATACCGAGTGAGAGGCCCTGAGACTACATAGAAAGACAGTGGGGTCCACCTGGGCCCACCTGGATGAAGCCTCAGACATGTGGATGATGCCTACTTGGGCCCTCCAGGACAAACCAGGTACTAGATGATTGGCAGATGGAGCAGAAATGCCCCCACTGAGCCCTATCCAAACTGCCTATAACTTATGAACTAATGATTGTTATTTAAGCCACTATATTTGGGGAGTTTGTTGCATAGCAATATATAAGGAGAACAGAGCATCACTAGATAAAGAAGGCTCTTCTGGAGAGAGGAACAGAGAAGAGACCATTGAGAAGTGTATTCATTTGAGAGGAGGGATGTCAACATTTCTCTGTTCCTCCTCGAAATAGTCACAGAAGCAAAAGGCTGTAAGAAAGGTGTAATTAGAGGCCTCTCCACCCCCCACCCTCATACCCAGCGATGCAGAGGAATTTGGAAAGGAGAAAGTCTAACTGCAGGTGTCCTTGACATGAGCTGTGTCAGCGTGTGGGTTGCGGCTGCAAGAACATCCTTTGTCATTTTTAAAAGGCCTTGTCCCCTACTGCCCAGAGACTGACTGGATGGAACACTTCTCAGGGGTTTCTGCCAGTCTGTGAGCTGGGCGGGAGCAGGGACCTTATCGTGCCCTCTGGAAAATGGGATGCATTTCCCCCAGGCCCTTGTAACCCACAGCAGGCATGCTGAGAGCTTGGTGGAAGAAGGCTCCAGGTGGGGCCAGACTAAGCATGGCAGACACAAGAAAAGAAGTCCTCTGCATGGAAGGGATGTGAATTTTGACGTAGAAAGTGCTTTGAAATCTGGAACAAAATGGGAAAGAAATATTCTTGCTTTAAGTTTGTCAAAATATATGTTCATTTACTCCTTCCACAAATATGTGCTGAGCCTCTACAATGACTTATTCACTCTCAGACAGTTACTTATTCTTAAGGAGTCCTTATGCATATACAGATAAAAGCTGAAATGTTTTTGGATAAAATAATAGGATACTTGATATTTGCTTCAAAATAATGCTGGCATGGGAGAAAAATGGATGCTCCAAGATGTGCTGTGAATTAACCAGCTGCTGTAGCCAGGAGGTAGATCCAAGGATCTTCAGTAAACCTTTATCTCTAATTTTGTATGTGCTTGGAATTTTCCATTTAAAAATTAACATCAAAGTGTCTGGGCAACGTGCACATGATGATTCACGCATGGTACGTGAAAGGGCCAGGAGTTATTAAGCCATGGCCCAAGTGGCTTCCAGTCCCTCATCCATCGAAAGGGGCCCCTGTGTCCACTCCTGGCTCTATGTGTCCAAAAGACACACCTGATCGCATCCCCACTCTTCTTTTAGCAAGACCAAGGCCATGGAAGCTCTCCTCTCCATCCTAGCCACTTGCTCGTGTTCCCCTCTCCACTCTTCACTCCCTGCCCTCTGCACTCTGGGCACACCAGCCGTCTTCAAAGTCCTCTAGCTCACCACCTTCCCTCCTGCCTCAGGACCCTTGTTCATGCTGTTTCCCCTTCTGGAATGTTCTCCCACCCTCCTTCACTCACTGCTCAATTAACTTGCTCTCCTCCTTCTGTTTATGCTTTAGAGGTCACATCCTTGGTATGGTAGTCCCCAAAGATGTCCATGGCCCCCAAACTCATGAATATGTTACCTTGCATGACAAAAGGGACTTTGCAGATGTAATTACAGAAAGGATCTTGAGATGGGGAGATGCTCCTGAATTACTTGGGTGAGCCCAATCGCAAGGGTTCTTGTAAGGTGAAGGTGGAATGTTAGAGTTAGAGAAGATGTGGCAATGGAATCAGAGGTTGGAGCAGTGGGGTGCCGGCTTTGAAGATGCAAGGAAGGCAAGAGCTAATGCAGGTGGCCTCGAATAGCTGGAAAAGGCAAGAACAGATTTTCCTGTACAGCCTCCAGAAGACATGCAGCCCTGCCAAGACCTTGATTTTGGCTCAACGAGATCTATTTTGGACTTCTGACCTCCAGAACTGAAAGAGAACGCATTTGTGTTGTTTTCAGCAGCTGCATGTGTAGTTTGTCGCAGCAGCCATAGGGAAACCACACATTTGAGGAAGGCTCCCCTTTCCCTGGCCCTGTCCAGTAGATAAGGTATTCCTCTTACATACAGTCATGACCCTCACTGCAGTATGTAATATTTTCTTGGGTAATTATTTATGGGATATCCTTTGACCCCCTAACCTGTGAGCTTCAGAAATGTGGGGACCCTTGAAATGTGCTCACTACTGAGTGCCCAGAGGCTAGCCTGGGCCCCATCAAGGGAGCTTGGGGGCTCGCTGTGGCCAGCCTCACCAAGGGACCTGCTAAGTCCAAGCCCCAGCCACTGGACTTTCCCTCTGTGTCTCCAAGTTTTGGTCCCACAAGCACCCAATTCCTCCCACATTGAAGTCATGTCTGTCTCTCCTTCCCCTCCACCCTGGTTCGATTATCCCCAAGGACTAGTATCTTCCTTCCCCCTAACTCTGCAGCCTGGAAATCCTGGGCTCAAGTGATCCTCCTGCCTCGGCCTCCTGAGTAGCTGGGACCATAGGCACATGTCGCCATGCCCAGCTAATTTTTAATTTTTTGTAGAGATGGGGGTGTCTGTCTCTGTTGCTCAGGCTGGTCTCAAACCCCTGGGCTCAAGCAATCCTCCCTCCTCTGCCTCCCAAAGCCTCTGCTTTTGAAAGACTGAAGTCCTGTTTCTGTGGCTGAGATCACACCAGTAAGACGCTTTGGGGGTCATACCAGCCTGGTTGAGTCACAGCTTTGCCACTTACTAGCTGTGTGACTTTGGACAAATTCCTTTACCTTCCCGAACCTTGGTTTCTTCATGTGGATACAATACCTCTAGTGTAGATTAATAAGAAGATAGAATTAAAGCATCCAGCACAGACGTGAGCTGAACAGGCAAATGAGGAATTAGTTCCTTTCTCTATTCCTAACACTGGGCTGTGTCCATCAACTGGAACTATCAGTGAGGAAATATCTGACAACTCCCATCCTCCCTGTACCCCACCTCCATCACCTTTTCAATCCAACCCTAAGCTTTTCTTAGCCCTCCAAGTCCCAGGCACCTGCAAGAGGCCTTGAGCCAAATGCAGTTTCCATAATATAGGAAACAGTGTTAAATTCCAAGGCTCCAACAAAGTGAGCTCCTGAGCAAGGACTCTTCCAGTCACTTGGGCTCACTTCCCAAGTGCAGCCACTCCCAGGCTTCCTTGTGTGCAAAACATCCCTTTAAAACAGGAGGGAGGCCGTGCACAGTGGCTCACACCTGTAATCCCAGCACTTTGGGAAGCAGAGGCGGGAGGATTGCTTGAGCCCAGGGGTTTGAGACCAGCCTGAGCAACAGAGACAGACACCCCCATCTCTACAAAAAATTAAAAATTAGCTGGGCATGGCGACATGTGCCTTTGGTCCCAGCTACTCAGGAGGTCGAGGCAGGAGGATCACTTGAGCCCAGGATTTCGAGGCTGCAGAGTTAGGGGGAAGGAAGATACTAGTCCTTGGGGATAATCGAACCTGCTGGAGGAGCGGCAGCATCTGGTCAGGGGAAGAGCATGGACCCAGCAGTTAAAGGATGGCTCTTGTTTAGTATGTAGAATCACAGAGCTGAAGTGGCAGATGGTCTGTCATTGCATTTTTCAGATATGGGAAGTGAGGCCTGTAGAGGAGATCTAAGGATCTGGGCAGTTAAGAGAAGATCTCAGGTCTCCCATTTTCCAGACGAAAGCTATTTCTCATTGCAACTTTTAGGCTGCAAGTGTAGGAAGTTGTTGGCTTACAAAAGTGAATTCCTAAGATAAAATTGGCTTCAGGTGTGGCTGTATCCAGGCATTCAAGTGATGCTGCAAGTCTCTATCACTGTGGCTTTCTCCGTGTATTGACTCTACTGTCTCTTCTTCTATTTGTGCATTGGCCTCATCCTCTCCTGCCTTGGCTAGGATCCCTTCACAAAACAGAAAATGGCTTACAGTTTAAGATCAAAATTACAAAGAAAGATTTTCAGTTTGAGATCCAAATGGAAGACTAACTCTTCTCCTATCTTCTATTCATCAAACCCTCAGAAAGACTCCATTTATATCTCCTGGGTCTCATACCCAACCCTTGAAGCACTCACAGGGAATAGGATGTTAGCTGGCATGATTGGATGACACTGGGTCATTTGTCCAGCCCATGACCAGGGGTGAAGGGACACTAAGATTGGCTGTCCCACCAGAACATGTGGAAACGGGGAGGAGCAGTTCTCCAGTGATGAAGGGAATAATTGGGGCACTAAAGAGAAAAGAGGTCTACTTTATCTCCTCAGGGACCTGGCCAGAAGTCAGCAGAAGCTGCCCCTGAGGGACAGCCAGGCTCTGTCCAGCCAGCATCTAGCACAGTACCTGACACATATTTGTTGTGTCTGTGAATGGAAACTACTCCTTAGCAGCTTCACAGATGCTCCTCTGACCGCAAACCTCAATCCCACAAGTGGTTTTCTCCGTAGCCCTGAACCTCATCAATTCAGAGCTCTTCATTTGCGAAATGGGCTAAGATAGCCCTCCTTGGAGGCTTCTTCATCTGAGGGGCCTTTCTCCCATGAAAGCTGGGAAGGCTGAGTTTTCCAGAAGGGTCCTGTGATGGCAAAAGCAGGATAGAGTATCCACCTTCCACGTAGACATGTGGATCACCATTTTCCACATTTTTAGCATACGGTTGCTAGTGCTATTTTTTTTTAAAGGCTACCATGCATTTCACTACTTTTAAAATTAATTATTTGAAAGTATTGAATGTACTGATTTTTAAAAGAATCAAATAGTGGCATCTCTGTCAGAAATGGAATGAAATACTGTTAGCCAATTAGAATTATTTTGTGTATTGTTATTGTGTTTTGCTGATTTTTATATGAAAATATAAGTATTCATTCTTAATCTCTGGAAGCAATCATTATTATGAGGATCATTTTACTTTGGAAACACTTTCATAATACAGATAAGTATTAAGAAAAAAAAGAATCAAATAGTATAGGATGATAGAAGAGAAAAAGTGAAAATTCTCTTTCTCTCTCTTCTTAATCCCTAAACCTCACTTCCTAGAGATGACACTGTTAACGCTTTCCCATCTGCACTTTCAAAAATCTTTCTACATGTAAATGGATATCTAATTCTTTAAAATACAAATGAGCTTGTACTACATATGTAAGTATTACCAATTTAACTATGTTTAAGCCTTGTTTGTTAAACTTATGTGCATGGAAAACCTTTATTAATACCCCTGTGAACATTCTGAAAAGCAGTCTGGGGATAATAAAATTTATTTATTAAACAAATAACACTGTGCACCTGGTGATACAAATAACATAAGATATCTTCCTATTCAAACACTTGTATAGGTCGTGTGTGATGGCTCATGCCTATAATCCCAGCACTTTGGGAGGCCAAGGCGGGGGGAATTACTTGCGGTCAGGAGTTCGAAATGAGTCTGGCCAACATGGTGAAACTCCATCTGTACTAAAAATACAAAAATTAACTGGGCGTGGTGGCACACACCTGTAATCCCAGCTACTCGGGAAGCTGAGGCAGGAGAATTGCTTGAATCCAAGAGGCAGAGGTTGCAGTGAGCCCAGATCATGCCATTGCAACAGAGTGAGACTCCGTCACAAAACAAAACAAAAAAACCACAAACACCAAAGACGTGCTATGTACCAGAAGAGTCAGAAGTAAATAAACGGAGAATATAATATAATATAATATAGTATGCACTATGGACAAGATTTTAGAAAGTGACTAACTCTGCCCAGAGAGAAAGCAGAAGACTTCATGGAAGAGAGGTCATTTGGCATTGGGTCATGAAGGATGAGCAGGAGTTCAACCAGCCATTCACCAGGTGGGCATTCCAGGAAGAGGGAACGGCCTGTGCAAGAGCACAGTATGTTAGGAAACGGCAAGAGTCCAGGGTGGCTGCAGAACAAGAGTCTGGGGAGACGAGACCAGGTATCAACTCAAGGCCTGAGGCCAAGAGGTGAAGGACCTACAGGAATCTGGGCTTTTACGAACCTGGGCTTTCAAGAATCCTGGATGAGGTCACTAAATGTTCCATGTATGGGAAATATGATTACACTCGTGTGTTAGAAAGATTAATCAGGCCTCAGAGTGGAAGCTTGAAGGTGGAAATGAGTTCGAAATGAGTCTGGCCAACATGGCCAGCACCTTCCTTGCTGGAGGTGGGTGTGCCCTGGAAGCCACCACCATAGTCTAGGTCTGAAATGGTGACACCATTTAAGGCATTGGTATTGGAGGAGGCCAGGATACACTGGGGGCCTATTTAAGATGTACAATCAGTAGCCCTTGGTGACTGATCTTAAATGAGGTTTCTAACTGAGCAACAAGTGCATGGTGGCATTATTAGCAGAAGAGGATGAAGAAGGCCTGGGCATTCTGGGGCCCAGTGACCAGTGTCCCTGGGTTTCTTGGAGCACCCTGGAGGAGACGCCTGGCGGCTGAGGCCCACGAGGGCAAGTCCCCAGCCTTTTTTATCTTTCACTATTCTGACCTTCTAGAATAGCCAGGTCAGGACAGTGCACAGTCACCAGGTGGTGTTTGCTAAATAAATCAGGAAGCTACAAGGCCCTCATTTGCTAAGTGAGCAGAACAGATGGACCAGGATGCAATGGCTAGAATAAAATCCAACTCCAACTTGGGCCAACAAGGCCTGGCATGATCAGGACCCTGGCTGCCTGAACAATTTGTGTTTTCTTGCTTTCTCCCTTACTCTAGCCACATGGGTTCCTTGCTGGTCTTTAAACCCCAGATTCACTCCCTTTTCAGGGCCTATGAAGTCACGATTTCCCCTTCCAGGTGCACCTTTCCCTTGCCTTTTCAAATCACTTTCTTTAGTTCCTCAGTGAAGCCTTTTCTTTCCTCCTCCTCCTCCTCCTCCTCCTCCCTCCTCCTCCTCCTTCTCCTTCTCCTTCTTCTTCTTTTTTAGACAGAGTCTCACTCTGTCACCCAGACTGGAGTGCAGTGCACGATCTTGGCTCACTGCAACCTCTGCCTTCTACATTCAAGCAATTCTCCTGCCTCAGCCTCCTGAGTATCTGGGATTACAGGCGTGCGCCACCATGCCTGGCTAATTTTTGTATTTTTAGTAGAGATGGGGGTTTCACCATGTTGGTCAGGCTGGTCTCGAACTCCCAACCTCAGGTGATCCGCCCACCTCAACCCAGGGAAGCCTTTTCTGACTGCTCTAAAATAGCTTCCCATAGCCACCAAAACTCCTTCTGATTCTGTTCTATTTTCTTCTTGGCACTACACATTCCTGAAATTGTATTATATGTTTATAATTTTAGCATGTCTATCCCACTAGCTTATGAGCCCATGAAGGAAGGGGCCTCTTGCTCTTATACTCTGCTGGCTGTTTCCAGGGCTGGAACAGGGCCCAGCATACAGAAAGAGCTGAGTGCAAATGGCGACTGACGAGGGAGTAGGCGGATTGATCACCATGGTCTCCAAGATTCCTTCCAAGAGTCTTGTCTTCCTTTCTTCTTTCTTTCTTTCTTCCTTTCTTTCTTCCTTCCTTCCTTTCTTTCCTTCTTCCTTCCTTCCTTCCTTCCTTCCTTCCTCCCTCCCTCCCTCCCTCCCTCCCTCC
>NW_022436960.1:14215117-14273095 GCF_009761245.1 Sapajus apella | reverse complement strand
TTCTTTCTTTCTTTCTTTCTTTCTTTCTTTCTTTCTTTCTTTCTTTCTTTCTTTCTTTTTCTTTCTTTCTTTCTTTCCTTTTTTTTCTCTCTCTCTTTCCTTTCTTTCTCTCTCTCTTTCTTTTTTTCATGCTTCCCACTCTGCCTTATACCTGGAAGGTCTTCACACATTTGTAAAGTTGACTGGATGCTAAATAATGGGTACTAAAATTTTCAAAGAAACACAGTCAGTGAGTTTGCTTTATCCCCCTGCATAGCAGTGGCTGTTTCTTTTTATTCTCAAATAGCACTTTTCCACTTGATTTTGATGAAGCACCTTAAGAATTTATCAAAGAGAGCCTGGTTGAGCCGCCCAGAATTTCCTGCCCATGTAACCCAGCCTGGGAGCTCCTGGGTGAGGCTGAAGAAATCAGGGGAGGGTGAGGAGAGGGGCTTGCCTGGGCTTAACGCTGCCACTGGCCATCAGTTCAGGTCTCAAGCAGCTGGAACCTGGTGTTTGTCTTAAAATTCATCTTTTTCAACATGACTGCCATCCTTCTTCGACTCTCATTACCATTTTCATGATCTCCGTTGCTTTACATAAGCCCTTGACCTTTTCTGATCTGTCTCAGTCTATACCTCTAACCCAAGTATATTAAACTGGCTTATCACTCCAGCTGATTCCCAACTGTATCAAACTTTAGCAGAAGATTGGAAGCAATTCCTTGTACAATTTCTCTATTAGACAGATGTTTTTGGAATGAAGGCACCAAGAGGTCATGATGTAGACTTTGGAGTCAGCCAGACTTGAATAGAAATCTGGCTCCACTACTTTCCAACTGTGTGACTTTGGTCAAATAGAGTGCCCTCTCTGATTCCAGTTCTGGTCAGAACATAATTTTTAAAATTATAATTCTCATACAATTATGTAGTGAACATATATTGAGCAAAGATATTTTTCTAGAAAATTAGATAATCCTTGGGAGTGTCTCTTAAACAATGCTCCAATATGACATTAAAGGACATGTAATTTTCTTTGCCTTGTTTCAGCTTTTGAATAATTTTTCTTAACAGTTTTCTTATATTAATTGGGGTACTATACCATAAGACATGTTCCATAATATAGCAGAGACAGTATTTCGAGCCTCATACAAGGCACTTCTTTCTTGCTGACTGTTTACTAAGCCATTGCTACTCATTAATTCCTTATTAGGTATCAATAGCACAATGAGGCAGAGGGGTGTCCTCTGAGCCTTCAAGATTGTGAAGACACCAACCTCTTCCCCTTGTTGACCCAGCCTTGGGGGTTGGTAGTTGCTTCCTGCCATTACTGTCTCTGAGTTACCTCAGCGTTTTCTTTTAGCTTTGTCCTTCCTTCAACACCTGTTTAATGAATTCTTATGTTACATTCTCTGTTAAAATAATGAGTATGGTCTGTTTTCTGATTTACCCTGACTACTGCATGTGGAGAAGGAGCATATATTTCCTTGACTTCCTGATGATAAGGAAGTTTTCTATTAAAAACATTATATGAATTTTAAAGTTGCATTTATTATTCCTTCAGGACTGTTACTTTTACTACTTCTGGAAAGTATTGTTTTTTTCCTACAAATGGCATTCTCAAAGCACCGCATACATTATCTCATTTAATACTCAAAGAAATCCTATGAGCTATTAACTACTCTCATCCTTACTTTAAAGGTAAAGAAACTTAAGTCCAGAGAGGCAAACTAGCTCCTCCAAGATCCCACTAGCAAGTGGTGGGTCTGTGATTCAAACCCACGCTGCCTGAATCCACTCTCCTTCACTCTCCTTTGTAATTGTGATATATGAGTCATGGATTCTATTTGCGTTGTGACATTGTGTATATAAAGGGCAGCTTTTTCATCAAGAAAAAAAATAAAGCAAAGAAAACCTGTGAGAGGTAAGAGCACTTGACAAGAATGATTGGGGAGAAGATCCATTGTCCTTATGGGCTGTGATTGTTCAGGACCATGGACAGTTGCTCACACAACCACCTGCCCCCATGGCAATGCAAAATATGTTTCTTACCACACAAGCTGCCCTGTATCACTCTGCAGATAGTGCCTTGCAAAAGAGTATTTGGCTAAGGGGTGACGGTGGGCTCTGATGGCTGAGTTGTGCAACCTGGTGTGGGACTATGACTTCCCTGGGGAAGGAGCACTTTGTACATGTTTTCTCTTAGCCCAATGGGCTATAAGTGATCCTGTTGTTACTGTAGGTCATGGTCAGAATGTTGGAAAACAATTCCAACTGTGAACCAGACACGGCAGAAGTGAGACCCACACAGATCAAGTTTTGGTGAGGAGAGGAGAAAGAAATAATATTTGGGAATTTGTAAAGGAAATTTGAGAGAGAACATTGAGAAGCATGAGGGTGTTAGGTACTTGAGGCAAGAGAAGGTTAAAGAAGTTAAGTGAAGAAGGTGCTTAGTGGAAGCAAATTTCCCAGGCCTGATGATTTTGCCTAAGGCTTGCTCCAACCTTTGCTCTGAGACAGTAAAGACAAGGCTTTACAACCATAAGACCTGCATTAAATTCCTGGCTCCACAATTGCTAGTCTTTGAACTTGAAGGCAATGTTTACATTTAATTTGTCTTTGTGTCCTTAGCTCTGAACACAAGGTAAAAGATTACTGTGCAATGAACATAGTTATCTATGGATTCTACACAATCTTGTACTAGTCCTTCCAGAAATGTCTGAGACTGTTTTCTCATCTGCAAATCAGCCTCCTGTTTTCTACATAGGATGATTGTGAGGATCACATGGGGAATTAGCTCAAGTGGTAGAGCACCCACTTAACATGCGAGAGGTAGTGGGATCAATACCCACATTCTCCAAACTTTACCATTTGGACCTGGGGTCTCCAAACAGGATAATAGACACTGCACACAGTTGAAGCCAGAATTATTTTGAAGATCAAATAAAATAATCAAGGTGATGAACCTTGTGAAATGCTAAGTGCTGCATAGCAGTTATTTGTGGTATAGTTGTTATGGTGTAAATTGGCTGGTCCCTATTTTTATTTATGGAGGGTAGACTATATTGTGCAATCCTAGGAAAGTGTTTTGGGAAACAGGAGTAGATTTAAAGGCTGCCACTACAAATGCTGTATGAAGACTAGTATTCTGCACTAAAAGATAAGGATTTACAAACAATATTCCACTTTCTAAACACATTGTTCAACTTAGTAACTGCAACTCCTACACCCTTAGAAGGAAAATTTTCTCCTCCTGAATTTTTTATTTGAAGTGTCAGCTGGCACTTCTTTAAAAATCCAACATTTAAAACAAATACACCAAATTCCATAAGGAGACACAACCTCAAAATCCAGGCCAAGGTATTAACAAGATATAGAAATTATTTTAAAACTATGTAGTAATGATGAGACTATGGTGGGTGATGAGGAAATAAGGGAGAGAAGGAGGGAAGGAAAGGGAGTCAGACAAGGAAAAGATCAAAAGCTTCCCAAACCCCAACAAATTTAGAAGGTTTTTCATTTCAGGACACCTGCTGTTTAAGCCTAAAATATCCACTTTGACACTTTAAATAGATGAGACCAAAGTGACATCATTGATGTCACTCTGGAAAACACAGATCCATTAGCATGATTTTTCACAACTTTCTTTCCAAAGATGTAAATGTTATTTGTTTCAAATGAGGAAAGGAACCACACTGGTCTAAGTCACACTTCTCCAGCTATTCTTTTTACAGCATAAATTAATGATCTTACGGTTTACACTGACAGATACTCAAAGGTGTTTAATCAGCCATCTCTGACAAAACACAGCATTTTTTAGGCTGGCACATTGACAAACAAAGAAAAAACAGACTGTAATCCCTCATAAAGTAGAGCTATGGTTCAATTCCATTTGATAAAATGACATTCTCTTGAACACTTCCTCATGAATGCATAAACAGGGCACAGCTTGGGAAGTTCAGGTACGTGCAGAGCATAAATATTGCATGGAATACATTGGCTAAGCCCTGAAAGGAAGGGTATCTCAACCTTCCTATCCCCGTTAAAAGAGGGAAGGGGTCAACTGTATAGATAAGGCAATATATTACATGTTGGCTTCCAATGAGTCTAGGTCATGCAAAGAGAAATTATTTAGCTCAGTAGAAGAAGCAAGAGTGGGAGAATGGAGGTAATGGGGACAGGCATTTCTTTGAGCAGGGCGGCATTTATGGATGCAAGAGATGAATAATTATCTGCCCTGATTGTTGCCTCATTGGAACCAAAAGGATGAAATACTAAAAGGATTAAACTGCTATGGTGCATAGACTGCTGGTAATATCTAGGCCCAGCTCATCCTTGAGATATTACTGGCAGTCTATGTACCATGGCAATAATTACTGAATATCTACTGTGTGCCAGGAATAGTGCCAGGGATCATAAATCCAGAGGCCATGAAGATACTTCTGTTGTTCCATCTCAATGGGGAGGAACATAGTCAGGGATCTTGGTAGCTACAGAACCCGGTTCAGGCTACACTGAATGGACAGGGATTTATTTAAAGGACCTTGGCTGGCAAGTAAATAAACAAAATGTGGTATATCCATAAAATGGAATACTATGTGGCAATAAAAAAGGAACAAACTATGGATACATCCAGCAAATCAACTTTTAAAGAAATTATGAAACACTGTGGAAAAAGCCAGGAAGAAGAGACTAAACAATATTTGATTCAACTTATATGATATTTCTAGAAAAGTCAGAGAGTCAGGAATCAGCTTCTTGTTGCTTGGGACTAGAGGTCTCAATGGTGATCAATAGCAAATGGGCAAGAGTGAACTTTCCTGAAGTGATGGAAGAGTTCCAAAACTGGATTGGGGTGATGGTTGCACAACTGCATACATTTACTAAAACTTATTGAACAGTATACTTACAATAGGTAAATCTTATGGTCTATAAGTTGCATTCCAATAAAAAGACATGCCAACTATAAAAAGGACATTGGGGGGCTTGCAAAACAGGGCACAGAATTTGGGAGGGCTGGACAACTAACTCTAACAGCCAGGACCAATGCCCGAAATATGCTCCGGGGATGCTTCTGTGAAGCCACCACTAGGTGTAATCGTAGTTTTTACCACTGGTACCACCAACATGGGACCCCAATAGGGGCCACTGGAACAGTGGGCACTACTGCAGCTGCCCTCACTAAAATGGGATCCCCAGAGTCTCCGCCTTTGTATGCCACAAATTTCTGGGGCTAGCCTGGGTAACAGTCTCTGATTGGAGGAATGAATCTTGGCAGACCTCTTAGACTCATGAGAAGGGAACAAGAAAGGGTACAAAGATAAACATGTAGGTGAGTGAGTTGTTAAGGTAAAGGCTAAGCTTCTATAACAAAAGGACCCCAGAATTTTGTGACACAAACAAGATAGAAGTTTACTTTTCTCTTGTGGGATGGTCCAGGAAGAGTAAGCAGGGTCTGCACCCCTTGAGCTTTTCCCTCCCTCTCCACATCCTCTCTTTCTAACCCCCACCCTCCCCCAACTCCAGGGGAGTTCCACTGTCTCAGGGATGTTTGCAAACTACATTAAACAGATTCCTAAACCTCTGCCTGCTGCTCCTTACCACAGCTAGCCTGGGCTACAATATTCAACAGCTTGAATCTTAAAGGGGAAAATAGAAAATGCTTACATTATACATTTGACTAGATATCTACTCTATGTATAAACGAATATTTTTCAGACACTCTCTGCCTTTTGTTTGAGGGATTGCTGAGGGCTCCTTTCCCCATTCCCCTTAGAGGTGAAATTATCTCTAGCTTTACTTTCCTGCTGGCAGACGGAACTTTTGCCCTTGAGCATCAGAGCATTTACTCATGGACTCACTCCCAGCCATCCATGCAGTCATTCCCATCTCTAGTTGTAGAGAAGACAGCATTCCCCTGTTCTGCCTAAACTCATGACTCGTCCCTTTGTTGTCTGTTCTCTGACCTCTGGTCTCTGTTGGTGCTACCGATCAAAACAGAAATTGTAAGTGGATAACAGTGTTGGTAGAGAAAAAAAATTGAGTTCTGTTTGGAGCCCATTGTGTTTGAGGTGTTTAGGGGTCATGTATGTGGAGATGTCCACTGGGCAGCTGGTGATCCTGGACTTTAGGAGGGAAGTCATCTAGTGGTCTAGTGGCAGACCTGTTCTCTGAAGGAAAACCACCCTGATTTATAGCATTTACCAACTTCCATTGTGTAAATATGGCTACCATAGCTAATTTCAGGTGACCAATGGTTTTAAAACCAGCTTGCAGATTTCCTAAATATTTAATAATCAACTCTTGTGCATACAAACTGGCATGAGCTAGCTTCAGCCATCACTAGAAGTTGAGAATAGAGATACATATTTCTGAGCCAATGATGGCAGGCAAAACTCTGCAAGTGTTTGAAATATGCATGGCATAAAAGAAGAAGAGAATCAAAGGCTTAATTCCTTAGCATTTAGCATCTCCCTCCACCTTCTTCCTGGGGCACAGAACCTCCATGTTAGGGGAATGAGAATAATTTCACAGGGTTCTATATCCAGTATGCAGAGTTCTAGGATCAAGAGCCCGATCCCGTAGAACTTGGGCTCATAGTCAGAGGAATAAAAAGTTATTCCAGGAGAATCAAAGTTCTAAAAAACCAACATCAACCATATGACAATAGCGACCCACAGAAAGTCCCCCACCTCAAGGCACAGTCTATGAAGGAGGTCTGAAAACAATTGGTCCAAGTGGGGTGGCCTGGGAACGTTCTTAAGACCTACATGTCATTGGAGCAGGCTGCCACTCAACAGCTAGGTGCCATCTGGGAAGGCTGATGAAGGAGGTTTGCATGGAAAGCCAGGGTCTTCTCAAGGTCTGAAACAAAGTACGATGAGGAAAGACATTGTGTCCAACTGCCCAGCACTGGTTGGTCAGCATTCATGTCTTCCCATGCAATGGACCTAGTGGCTTTGAGCTATAAAATCAGCTATAAAAATCAGCCTCAAAAATCTGCCAACTCCCTTTGCATGGATTTGCACTCCTACCAAGCTCTCATGCAGACTGGCAGCATTTCCTATAGTGCAAAGGATGCTGCAGAACTTGCCTATTCCAGGCTATATGTAGGCAGACATATTTCTCACCACTGGCACTCCAATTTGTCAATTGGTCCTCTTGTGGGATAGGTAGAAGCAGTTCCTCTTGAGTCTAATGCACTCTGGATTAGCAATGATTTCCATCATTATGATTTCTACTACAGCTAAGCATTTATGTATCACAGGTAGTCCCAGGCACCAGATCAAACATGTGGCATATACTATCTCAACTTACCTTTATGGCAACCTTAACAGATAGGAAGAGCTATCCCCATTTACAGATTAGAAAAGTGAGGCTCAAAGAGTTTCAGTACCCTGGATTCTCTGAAAATGCAACCCTAAGGATAAGACCATGAGCTACAAGACTCCAGCAAGGCCAGGGCAGCCAGGGCAGCTAAAGTTCCTGCTCCTTAACATCACTTTAAAAAAGCAGAAAATACCATTGCTCTAGACCTGTGGCCTCTGTTGCCTCCCTCAGGGAGAACACACATATGAGACTAAAGAGGGAGAAGTGATGGGGAAACAGTAATGAGATTCTGACAAACAAAATGGATTCTTAACAAGAAGGGCTGCTCTGTGTTGAAGCAGAACCCTGTAGCTACCTCTAATTATGAATGGCATAGACTGTCTCCTTCAGAGAACTGTTTCCCAGAGTGTCCAGGACTTGTTATTGCATTAGGCATCTCAAGGGCATGACGGCCATCTGGAGGGAATCTGGCTTTCTTCAAGGTTAAGCTCTACTGACATCTGGCAGGAGAGCAATAGAAATAACCAAGATATCTAAACCTCCATGGTGGAAAGAGGCAGGCCTGGTCCTAGGAAGAGTTGGATGTATCAATAATAATAGCAACAGGGATGAAGAGGGAGAAAAGGAGAAGATATAATTTGTGGAGCACACACCATGGTCTCAGTTCTGTGCTGGGGGCTCTATGGATATTCACGAGCTGACAGCTGATCCAGAAAATTGCGGACACCTAGGATGTCCCAAACAGGGCCAGGAAAAACACTGAAATCAGTGGTTCTTTTCCTCCATAAGTTGTGATCTCCTTCAACTGATGATCACAGAAATTTTCCTCCTGGGCTGGCAGAGTGCCAAGAAAGAGGGCTGCAGACATCTGGGGAGAATGCCGAGGGGTCATCTGGAGGGCACGGTGGCCGATGAGTCAGGGAGAGGTGGCGGGTGGCTGGGCACCAGCTTGCTGTCCTAACCGCATTAGTACCTTGGCCCAGTTCACACCCAGACTGCATGGTGGGCCAGGAGTTGAAAGGCCTGATTTAATTTTAGCCAAGGTGGTCCCCTCTGTCTCCTCATCACAAGACAGCAGACACAAGCAAAGCAGCTGTCATTCCTCTCTCCAACCCTAGGCGCCAGTCTTTGTTCTCAAGGACAACCCAGTGCTGGTCCAGGCACAATCTTTCATGCAGGGACACACACTTGGCCCCCAACTTTGTGGAGCTTCCTGACTGCTGGCCAACAGTGACCCCTGCTTCTGGGAGTCCACTGCATTTGCCATGGTGCCTTTCAATGGCTCTCCCTTTATGTAACCCCATCTGCTGTGCTGGAAAACACTCTAAACACTCCTACTTAGTCACTTAGGTGGCTTTGTGAAAAGAAGAGGTTTCTTAAGTAGACAGGAAGTTCCCTGATCCTTCAGTATTTGACCTCCTTTACCTCCTTCATGGAACCTCAAGGTCAGAACCTCCAACCTTCCTGAGAGTCCTTCTGTATTACTCCATCTTCACCCTGCCAATAAAGACATACCAGAGACTGGGTAACTGATACATGAAAAGAGGAGGCCTCACGATCATGGCAGAAGGCAAAAGGCACATCTTACATGGTGGCAGACAAAGAATGAATGAGAGCCAAGCAAAAGAGGAAGCCCCTTATAAAAACATCAGATCTCATGAGACTTACTCACTACCATGAGAATGGTATGGGGGAAACCACCCCCATGATTCAATTATCTCCCACCGGGTCCCTCTTAACATATGGGAATTATGGGAGCTACAATTCAAGATGAGATTTGGGTAGAGACACAGCCAAACCATATCACCCTCTTTCATATTTGTGGGAATGGGTTTGTCTCATGTCCACCCCCAAGTTGGGTCCATGTCTCAACTACTTTTCTCTAACACTTGCATTTCACTTTGGGCTAACTTGGCTGGAGCCTATTTCTATGCCTTCCCAAGGACACACAAACTTAAGGTCAAATGAGCAGCTAATTTGCAATCATTTGGGGAGCAGCAGAGGGGTTTATGCTGTAGCAGACATGGCAGATACCTTAAAAGTGGAACGTTAGAACCCTGTCCTAAAAGGTCTCTGGGCCCCCACTGCCAGGAGTTCCTCTCCTTTCTTGAGGTCTCTTGTCTCATTCACAGCAGTCTCTTCCACAACCCACTCTTCCTGAGAGCTCTCCCTCAAATCCCCCAATTTCGTTTTTATTACAGAGAAGAATTTTTGTTCTGATGCTATGACTTTGGGGTTATGTGCTGAGGATTGTCTTTTCAGAGCCAAATGGCTCGCCAAGAATTTTGCTGAATTAAAGCCCTTCTATTCCAGAAGAAAATCATGCCACTCCTTTAAGGAAGTAGATGGCTGTGGGCAATTGTGGTTGGGATACTTTTCTACTAAATCACTCCGTTTTCTGATAGGTAGCAAAATGGGTTCATCCACTAGAATCATTTTGCTATCGTTCTCCCTCCGATCTCTCTGAGTTTTCAGGGTGGAGGTACTTGTGTACTTGTCCATCCGAGGCAGGCCTTTCTATAACAAACAACTCTGTATCTCAGTTACTCCATATAAGAAGTTTATTTCTGGGTCAGGTGTGGTGGCTCATGCCTGTAATTGCAGCACTTTGGGAGGTCCAGGCAGGCAGATCCCTTGAGGCCAGGAGTTGAAGACCAGCCTGGCCATCATGGCAAAACCTCATCTCTCCTAAAAACACAAAAAGTAGTTGAGGGTAGTGGCACATGCCTGTGGTCCCAGCTACTCCAGAGGTTGGAGCATGAGAATCGCTTGAATCTTGGAAGTGGAGGTGGTGGTGAGCTGAGATTATGCCACTGCACTCCAGACTGGGTGACAGAGTATGACTGTTTAAAAAAAAAAAAAAAAGAAAGAAAAAGAAGTTTATTTCTCACTGACATGTAGCTCTAATGTGGATTAGGTAGGGAATCCTCTACTTCATTCAGTCATAAGGGACCCAGGTCTCTCCTGTCTTGCGGCTCCATTCACCTCTAGGATCTCAGAGTCCTCTCTGTTTACTCTATTCAGCAGGCAGATGGAGGAAGGAAGCAAAGATTGCTTGTGGAAGGTTGATATGGGTCATGCCTGAAAGTGGTGGTCATCATTTTGGCTCACATACCATTGGCCAGAATTCAGTTACACGGCCACACTTAACTCCAAATAGAATGCAAAATATAGTTGAGCTATCTGGAAGAAGTGTGTGGCATGAGTGTCGGTGAGCTGTAGCAGTCTCTACCACATTCTTTTAAGGGTAGCTTCTCTTTACTTCAAGGTGTAGCTCCTTTTAGTGGTTCATCCAAGTTAAAACAAACAAAGCCCTGGTACCTTGCCTTGATACAAGAATAGCCACTGAAGCCTCCTGAATCTTTTTCTGAATAACTCCATTGGAGTCAAAAGTAAAGGAGTAGGCAGAGAAGAAATACCGTAACGCCAGAAGGAGCACCATGAATTCTCAGTTTTAAAAAAATTAAATATGGCAGTCACATAGTTTTGATAATTTGGCATCTTCCTTCTTCCTTCTATTTTCCTCCAAAAATTGAGGAAATTATTTATTCTTTCCCCTCTGCTCTCTTACTCAAAGTCTTACTTCAAAGCTTCAGGAGAGACTACATTCGCTGCAAGATTAAAACAAACACAAAAATAAAACACTTGAGAAGTCATAGCAACTTAAGTGGGAGGAGAATGTAATGTTCTCAGCCATCTCTTGCTACAGAAAATGTGAAGGGAATGTAAATAAATGTAGACAGTGCAATGTACTTTGCTGAAGCATAAAAATTGTAGGGTTTCAATCTACAGGAAGAAACTGAAGAGCTTTTTGACACTAGGTAAGTACATTGTGTGCAGTTGGCTCCTGAATCTCCTAGCAATGAAACTCTCTGTAAAGTCTTGCTATCCAGAGACAGAAGGGGATAGGGAAGGTAGCCATTCATTCTTGTATGCCCAGGACAGCTGTGGGTTGTGCCTGTCCTCCCAGTGTCATCACTTACAGCCCCTTTATTCTCTCTCTCTCTCTCTGTCTTTTGATACAGAGTCTCACCCTCTCTCACCCAGGCTGGAGTGCAGTGGTACAATCTCAGTTTACTGCCGTCTTTGCTTCTTGGGTTAAAGTGATTCTCCTGTCTCAGCCTCCTGAGTAGCTGGGACTACAGGCATGTGCCACCATACTCAGCTAATGTATTTTTCGTAGAAACGGAGTTTCACCATGTTGGCCAGGCTGGTCTCGAACTCCTGACCTCAGGTGATCCACCTGCCTTGCCTCCCAAAGTATTGGGAATCCAGGCATGAGTCATCACACCTGGCCAGACCCTTTACTCTCAAGTAGGTCCCACGGAGATGATATTTTCTATGGTTCAATGGAAGGCATTTGAATACAGAACAAATTTGTTTACAATTAATATCACTACGGCAAAATTTTACCTGCAAATTACATGAGGAAAATGGTTAAGTAAATCATGGCGTATCTCTAAGGAGGAAGGCACCAAATGATGACTATGTGCGGTATTTCAAAACTCTTAGAACCCACAGTACTGCCAGGGCTCCCTAGCTGGTTTCATTGCCTCCAGTCTTGCCCCTTCTAATGTGTTCAGGGTCATTGTATACAGTGCTTCATATTATACACTGTGCAACTCTAGGAGATGCCATTTCCATAGACCAGGATGAAAATGGTGCCTACACTGGAGTTATGCAAATACCCAACCTGCCCAACTGTACAAGGCAGTCCTGAATGTGTTTCCCACACTGTAGCCTCAATGCCTGGTCTTAAAATGAACATACTGAACATGGCATTTCCTTATTAAAGTCATTCAATGCCTCCCCTTTGACCTCACAATCAAGTGCAAGCTCATTTTTGTGAATAGCACAGCTCATAATGATATTTGGCCCCTGCCAAGCTCCCTAGCCTCCCCTCTTGCCCTTCCTCATCACAGAGTCTGTGATGGTTAATTTTATGTGTCAGCTTGGGCTATGGGGCACCCAGATAGTTGATCAAATATTATTCTGGGTGTTTCTGTGAAGGTGCTTTTTTGGATGAGATTAACATTTAAATCAGTGAACTAAGTAAAGCAGGTCGCCCTCCATAATTTGAGTAGACTTCATCTAGTCAGTCAAAGGCCTAATTAGAACAAAAGGCTGACCTTTCCCAAAGTAAGAGAAAATCCTCCTGCCTGACAGCCTTTGAATGGAGATATTAGCTCTGCAGATTTTTGATTTACCAGCATTCACAATTGCATAAGCCACCCCCTTACAATAAATCTATCTATCTATCTATTATCTTTCTATCTATCAATCATCTATTTATTCATCTGTATTATATATCCTATTAGTTCTGTGCTTCTGGTACAGATTTTGGTACCAGGAGTCGTGGGACTGCCATAACAAGATGCCACAGGCTGGGTAGCTTGACATTTATTTTCTCATAAATATAGAGACTGGAAGTTCAAGATCAAGGTGTCAGAAGGGTTGGCTTCTTGTGAGGCCTCTCTTCCTGGCTTGTAGTCAGTTGTCTTTTGGCTGTATCCTCTACATGACCTTTCCTCTGTGCACATATGAGGAGAGAGAGAAACCTCTGGTGTTTCTCCCTCTTTCCCTTGCCTCCAGTCTTACCAGATGAGGGCCTCACCATATGACCTCATTTAACCTGAATTACCTCCTGAAAGGCCCTGTCTCCCAATAGTTACATTGGAGGTTAGGACTTCAACATATGAATTTGAGAGGGACACGGTTCAGTTCATAACAAGCTCCCACCATGCTATAGCACTTATGACATATCCTCCAAGTGCTGTGGACTTGCCAGAAGGCTGCCTCCTCAGGCTCCCTTGCATCTGGAATATGTGACTCCCATCTTGGCCAATGAAATCAAAGGAGAAGACTGTTGGAGGCTTCTGGGCAGGGTTTTCTGCTCCAATAAACTGAGACAAATGGCAGGAAGTATTTCCTTCTTTCACCAGATATTGCCATGTCTACATGCCATGAAAAAGACTCCTCCCTCTGCAGAGAACACTCCTCCAATTCCTCTTTACTAAGGTCACAGGAGGTATGCATCTTTGGGTCTAAGGTTACAGAGCATCTCCATCAGGAAGGCTTCCTTGAATACTGCCCCCTACAAGTCCAGGTTGGGGCTTCCTCCAAAGGGTTTCCATAACCCCTGCCATACATTTCCATTTCATCACATTGCATTGTCCTCATCACCTGTTTATCATTGCCTGTCTTGTTCTCCATTGAACCCCTATCATACATAGTGTGATACCCCAGACATACACAGTAAATACTTTTAAAATTTAAATTGAGAAAATAAAATAACGATAGTCTGTATGCTATTATGACTAAGTAAAATACTTGAGTAAAAGAAAAATGTTAAGAAGAAATTACAACAAAATGACAACAGTGGTTATGTTCAGTCACAGAATTATTGGTGGCTTTGTCTTTTCTCTATTTCCCAAGTTTTCTGTGATGTGATCCTACTGTTTTATAACTCTTACAAGTATGGTTTAAAAGTGCGTGTGGCATAGCATTGTAGTTCTCAGCCCTAAGCTGGCTTGTTCCAAGCTATGTTCCAAAGGAACTGATTTCCTCATAACAAAAGATTCTGAAAGGTGCCCTGGAGTTGCCCCTAATGAGATTTGACCTATATGTTGTTAATTGGGGAATGTGACCTCTGTGGAGGATGGTTCATTACTGCTCTGTGGGGTTTCAGTAATGAGCACAATCGTCACTTTGGCAGGTAGGCATTCTCCAGATGGCAAGCCTGACCTGGGAATCTGTGTTACAAAGATGTCCTATAGCTCGAGTGCTGGAAGACCAGTGAGGTCTGGATATCTTTTATGGAGGTGAAGCTACCTGGCGTTATCCCCTAGTTCTTAGCTTCACTCAAGGGGAGAGAGGAAGCCAAACACCTAAGGATATTTATAGTCCAGCGCAATAGTCTCTGTAGGTCTAAAGGGGTCATACACCTGTTGGTGTTTATTAGTTAAGCAGGCATGCTGTGTCTGTGGTCTTCGGAAAGGGGTCAGTTCTGGGACTAACGTAATTTTAACCATAAATGGAGGTAAAGGATGATGCAGTGGGTTTGTAATGCTGGGGTGAGAGGAGGAAGAGCACGGACAACTCCTATATCCTGAGCTCTGTGTGTGGCAAGCACTGGTCAGGGCCCTTTAATATACCACTCCAACAGCCCCTACCCACCCCTTCCATTCTGGTTGCAGAGCCACCTGCCATTGTAAAGGCTGAAAATGCCAGAAGCCTACTTCCTCAGGCTCCCTTGCAGCTAGAATATGTGACTCCCATCTTGGCCAAAGCAACCCAAGAAAAAGACTGTTGGGGGCTTTTGGGCAGGGTTTTCTACTCCAATCAATGGAGACCAATGGCAGGAAGTACTTCCTTCTTTCACCAGACATGCAATGCCTGAATCTGTGGCAGCCACTTTGGGAATGTGAGGAAGCAAGCCTAAGGCCAAAGTCAAAAGACTCTGGGATAGAAAGACAGAAATGTGGAAGGAGGTTGAACCTTGTAACATTGTTGAACTAGTGCACCAACCCAGGAACTGCCCTACCCCTAAAATTGTAGCTGTATTATATAATAAACCCTTTTTAATTGTGCGTTCTATTGCTAGCAACATCCCACATTCCTTTAATCCTCATGAGAACCCTATGATGATGGTCTGATTGTCCTTATTTTAGAGATGAGGGAACTGTAAACTTAGAAGATCATCTGGCTCCATACTTGTATTGTTTCCACCATATATTACCCTGACTGTGTTCCTAAGATCTGGGAGAGCTCTTTGTGAACAGGTGCTGTGAAGATGTCAGGCACTGTACTCCCAATCCTGGGCCAAACGTGCTTCTGGCTACATTAAAGAATCACCTAGAAGCTGGGTGCCATGGCTTACACCTGTAATTCCAGCACTTTGGGAGGTCGAGGCGGGCAGATCATGAGGTCAGGAGTTCGAGACCAGCCTGGCTAACATGATGACAGCCTGTCTCTACTAAAAATACAAAAATTAGCTGGGTGTGCTGGCACAGGCCTGTAATCCCAGCTATTCAGGAGGCTGAGGCAGGAGACTTGCTTGAACCAGGGAGGCGGAGGTTGCAATGAGCCGAGATCACATCACTGCACTCCAGCCTGGGCGACAGAGCAAGACTCTGTCTTAAAAAAAAAAAAAAGTCACCTAGAAAGGTTCAAGTGTTCTTTCAAGTGCCTAGGCTGCAGAGCAGTATAATTAAAGCAGGAGCTCTGGGGGTTGGTTCCAGATGTTGGTGTTTTTAAAAAGCTTCCATGTGATGCCAGTGTGCTCAACCACAGTTGAGTTCCAGTGTGCAGTACTGAACATTATAGGATGGATTTTAAGCAGAAGTAGTTGGAAATTATTTACATTCAATATTTTTAAAAGATCCTAATCTCCTCAGAAGCAAGAAATAGATCTACGTTTGCACCTCTCTTATTTCCCCTCTGGTTTTTTTTTTTTTTTTTTTTTTTTGCCCTTAGGCCAGTTTTCCATTGGTATTTAAGGTGACAGTATGCCTTTTGCCCCAGAGGGAGAAAAGGTCCCAATTGTCATGCCTGTAATCTCAGCATTTTGGGAGGCCGAGGTGGGCGGATCACGAGGTCAAGAGATCAAGACCAGACTGGCCAACATGGTGAAACCCCGTCTCTACTAAAATACAAAAATTAGCTGGGTGTGGTGGTGCACACCTGTAGTCCCAGCTATTCAGGAGGCTGAGGCAGGAGAATTGCTTGAAACTGGGAGGTGGAGGGTGCAGTGAGCCGAGATTGCGCCACTGTACTCCAGCCTGGTGCCTGGTGACAGAGCAAGACTCTGTCTCAAAAAACAAAAAAAAAAAAAGGTCCCGATTGGTGGCATTTGCCAATTTATGTGGTGTAAATAGTCCCTTTGTTGCTCATTTCAAGCTACCATAGGATGTGAACTGTCTGGGAAAATTCTGAAAATGTAAAAATCAGCTCCCACAAGTTAGAATGAGCTGGTGCCAATCCACCATTAATAAGGTAGGACTCACCTACCAAGTGATTTCAGAGTATAGGCAAGTAATTTAAATGACTGAGGTAGACCAGGTGGAAGACACTTGAAATTGATGGGGACAGTGGCAAATTGGAGAGCAAATGCCCATCTAATGACAGTGAAATGTAAATATCTGGGGAAACCATGCTTTAATGGAAAACTACTTACAGACTGAATGCAGTCTCCTTAATTCTCAATTTAGGCAATTGATTAATGTTTGATTAATTAATATAATTAAATTCTAAAACTGTTTTTTCCCCATTATATCCTTTTCCCAACTATTGGACTTGCAACTCAGGCAGAGGGGTTTCCTATTAGGATTTATTCTCCAGAGGACGGGTGTGGTGGCTTATGCCTGTAATCCCAGCACATTGGGAGGCTAAGGTGGGTGGATCACTTGAGGTCAGGAGTTCAAGACCAGCCTGGCCAACACGGTGAAACCCCATCTCTACTAAAAATACAAAAAAATTAGCTGGGCATGATAGTGGGTGTAATCCAAGCTACTCGCGAGGCTGAGGTAAGAGGATCGCTTAAACCCGGGAGGCAGAGGTTGCAGTGAGCCGAGATCACGTCACTGCACTCCAGCCTGAGTGACAGAGCGAGACTCCATCTCAAAAAAAAAAAAAGAAAAAATAAAAAGCATTTATTCTCCAGAAACTCCTGCTGTGGCTCTGGCTCTGGTAGTTTCCAGAGATTCTCTCCAGGCGGGAGCAGAGGCAGGAAATTCACACTTAGGTACAGATGCTCCTGCTTGGTTCAATCACTTGTCTTGAAAAGGGGTCAGCTTGTGGAGTGGTCATTTTGGAAGCAAAAAGGGTGATGACGGAGTCACTGTCACAAGGGCCCTCACCCCACAACCCTTGCCCTCAACTGCAGTCTGGCTCAGCTGATCTAAGGATGCATTGAAGCTTTCCATCCTTGAGTGGTCCATGGAAACAGAGGATGCCCCTAACCACCCCCTTTCTATCAGAGACCTCCCATAGGTCTCTGGATCTTTGCAGATTTCATCACATAGTGAAAAACAAGGCATGTCAATGCTGGTTGAGTGAATAAGTTCGAATTCTATTGCTTGTAGCCAAAGGCAGGCAATACTGTTTTATCCTCATGAGAACCCTATGATGATGGTCTATTGCTTCCGTTTTACAGATGGCACAAGTCTCTCGTACTCAGGCACTTCAGGCCCCACCTTGTGCCTGATCCCCCACCTCTCCTTCCCTTTCCCCTCCTCAGTACACCCATTGTCGGTCCGCAGCAAGCCTCTAGAGGCATCTAGAGTACAGCTCATTTCTCTCTGGACCCTGGGCCTGATTCCACCTTCCTGGCCTGGCCTCGGCCTGACCATCAGCCCCTGGTGTCAGCGTACGCCTCCTGTACATCTCGTGGCTCTGGGCTTCAGCCACCCTCATCTTGGCTTTCTTGGCTCATGGCAGAATCATGTTGGTGCCCTTTGCCCTGGTGGCCCAAAGAGATTACTCCTGATGAACATGATTTATCCTGTGAATCGTAAAAATTCCCAGTTGCCTGACCCTGGCTTTGCAAGACCTTATAGACATTAAACCTCATTAATCCTTATTACAGCCCCAGAGAGAGAAGTTATTTATAACCCTTCCTGGATACAAACTCACAGACACGTGGGCCTATGGGTATTTTACTGCTTCAATGGACAAATTGTGTGTAAGAGCCAGCTTCCAGGTGTGTAAACAGCAGGCACTCCAGGCTCCACTAACCACCGGTTATGAAGTTGGGTAAGGGAGGTTTCCTAACATGGGAAACATCATAAGGATTACACTAGAGTAAGGTCAAGAGTCATCTATCTACACTAACTCCCTGTTAACTACTTGAGGCCAGGAACTTCTGTTTTATGTGTCTCCATAGGCCCTTTGCCCAACACTTAAAAATATCCGAGGCATGAGCTGTCTCAGGGAAGTCAGGTAGGTCATCAAAGCCCTGTAGCAGGTGACAGTGCAGATCAGAGCCAAGAATTCTGGTCTCCAGGTGGGGGCCTGCCTGGGAGACTGAGCCCCACCTCTGATAAAACCAGTGCTTTGCTGGACAGGATGGAAACCTTCAAGAGGCATGTGATTCTAAAGAAGATTCTTGAAGGTCCAAATGTTAGCTCTGGCAGTGCAGTCAAATATATAAATTGGATGGCATGGGGCTGCAAACTCGAGAGAGTGAGGGATTTGCACTTGGCTCCTTTATTCACTCAGCAAGCATTGATCTGACTTGTTTTCCACTGTGGAGTGATATTTGCAAAGACCTACTCACAGGTTTTGTCCAGGGACCTATGCGAAGTCTCTGGGAAGTAGAAGCGTTTAGGGGCATCACCTCTTCCATGGCTCTCCCAAGGATGGAACATTTTACTGGATCCTTAGATTGACTGATCCAGACACTAGGTCTGGTGTGTAAACAGCAGGCACTCCAGGCTCCACTAACCACCGGTTAGGGGCTCAGAGGTTGTACAGCCAATTTTATCACCTGCCCTGCCTCCAAAATGTCCCCTGAATCTGACCACCTCTCTCTGTTGCCCCTAACCTGATCCAAGCCACTACCACCTCTCACCTGAATGACTTCATCGGCCACCTCACTGGTCCACTTGCTTTCATTCTTACCTTTTCCCATCCTTCTCTTGCAGAGTAGCCACAGAGACCTTTGGAAACAAGCCAGAGTTTCTCTCGCCCTTGCTTAAAATCCTCCAATAGCTTCCCACCTCCCCTCAGCGAAACTCCACACCTCTTCCCATGTCCTAGGAGGCCAGCTATAGCTGCCTCCCGTCACCTCTCCTCATTGTCTCCACTCCAGCCACACTGCTCTTGTTTCCCACCCTTGAAACCTACTTGGTTGCTCTCTGCCCAGATAATTTTTCCTGCAGCTGTCCCTCTGGCTAGCACCTTCTTGGGATTCACGTCTCAGGGCAAACACCACTCCCACCAACCTCTAACCCTCCATTGCTAGAACCAAATGCTACTGGATTTTATCTGGTTGACTTATCCGTTCTATTCTGAACAAAGATGGAACAATGTAACATTTTGTTCATACCGTTTTGTACTGTGAGGTTCATGGGAAAAGGATCCTTATCTGGTCAAGTCCCACACTTAGAACAGTATTGCTTCATCTATAGGTATTCAATAAATAGTTATTGAAAGATTGAATTTTCCTAAGACTCAGTCATATCACTGGTCAAAATGTATTTTCTGAGTTTCATACAGTAAAAACCCTCACAGAGCCTATAGCGTTGATGATGATGATGATACATGTAGTGGAGATAATGTGCTCACTAAACATCCTACCTGCCTCTAACATTTCCCAGGTTACTTAATGCTCAGTAGTCTAGTTCTGGATGGTGAGACATGTTGGAAGCCACATTTGTCACCTCTGGGTGGCAGCAATGAGAAGCCTGGATGGGTTTCCCTGGGCTCTCTTCCCCGTCTGCTGTAGAGGTAGATCTCTTGGTCTAGCTATGATGTGGTGGTTCCTTGAGGCCATGTGAAGCACAGCTCTCTTCTACCCCTCACCCTATTGACCCATGGTGGGGACATAGCTTGAGTGAGAATTCAGTTCATTGAGTAAAGCCAGTGGGAGGTGGGGGTCCATATGTCACTGTATCATACTTAGCCTATCCTGACTAATGCAACGGCTAGCACATTGTGAGTTCTTACTGCCTGCCAGGAACTTTGCATATATTATCTCATTTACTCTTTACAGTACCGTAGAATGTAAATAGGAGTGTTACTCTTATCTTGGAGATAAAGAAACTGAGAGGCAGAAAGGTTGAACAATATGCACAAAATCACCCAGTTAGAAAGCGGTAGAATTATGACTTGAATCCAGGCAGTCCGGCTGCAGAGCCCAGGCTCTTAATCACATATTTTAAGGAACATTCTACTTTATGGATTAAATTTTTTCAATGATAAAGATAAATATAAAATCCTTTGCCATTAAGAAGTCTCTCCCTCGTGGTTATCATAAGAATATCTTTGGGTTAAAAGCAATTTTAAGAGATGCTGTTTCTGACTTGTTTCTCTTTGTCTTCTAATAAGCTCTAATTGAATGATGTTGCAAGCAGGTCTGCTCTCTGGAGCCAGTCTGCTATCATGCCAACTAATTTAGAAATGTATGGATCGCACTGTTTCAGACCTGAGGCCATATTGATTCTGGAATATGCCCTACTCATTGCTGACATCCTGATGCTAGGAAAAAAATAGAAGAAAAAAGCTTTCATGTCAATATTTGTTACTAACCTTGACAAATAAACATTATAAGTGATGGTGACTTTTTCCTCTTCTAAAGCTTTAATTACTGGCTCGCACACGCTGCCATCATTTTGTTCTTGTTTGTGTTTAATAGTCTGTAATCCATTTTAATTACATTCTTTGCTTATCAAGATCAGACTCCAGAGTGAGGTTAGAACAAAATTTAACTTCTGCCTTTCCTCCCCGCTCTCTATCCAGTACCTGAAAAATATTCTGGGATTTAAAAACATCGTAAAGATAAAAATTTCTCTTTAAACTTAAAGCAAACAAGCAAAACCATTAAAAGGGAGTTTCTTGTTACTTTTTCCAATTTGTCAGTCCATTGACAAAAGGAATTGGACACACCTGCTTCCTCTATTAACCTCAGAATGTGAAACTTGTAGAGAATTTTGAGAGAGTGGGGGTGGCATGGGGAGGAGAGGACTTCTAAGGTGAGGCAAATGTTCCCTTTCTTGCCCTGGGGTGGTGAGTACAGGGCATTTGTTTTGTAATAATTCACTGATCTTGTGCATTTATGTTGTGTGCACCTTTCCACAAATGTGATACATGTCTATAAAAATGTAACTGAAAACACTGAACATGGCTAGGTTTCCGAGGTCTTTCAGTGGTTTTGTTAAGGGTAGTCACTCGAAGGTAGTCAAGCTCTTTTTTGTAGCCACTTCTGGCTAATATAATATTTTCATTTTTTAGATCTGAATTTACAAGAGTAGGAATTACAACGAACAATGACTGCCATACAGAAAACACCACCAAAAAAGAAAAAGATATTCTTGTGCTTCCCTAATAGTCCAAGGTAGAAGCTGCTGGTCAGTGAGAGTCCTTCCACGCAGTGATTCAGGGATCAAGCCTCAGACTGCAATGCAAAGTTGACGGTCTCGGCCTACTCAAAGGAGATCCAGAGCAAAGATTCTCCACTGGAAGAGTCCTTTGCTGGGCAGAGATGGCCGGCTCCACTACCCCGCCATGCTTGCTCATTGGCTGGGGGTGGGGGTGGGGGGTGCCCTAAAAGAGGGCATCAGGTCTAAAGCTAATTGCAGTCCTTGCAGCTGAATGGCAGTTATTTCTTAAAAGGCGAAATGAGTGGTACACCTTCATGACTGCCACAAATGCTCTATCACGGGAGGGGAAGCACCTTTTTTTTGGTGGTCAGGAAGCCTCTTTGCCATAGCAGTAGTGGGCAGATTTGAACTTGACTCCAGAACCATGTTGGTGTGACTTCCCCCAAGTACTGACCTGCCTTTCACTGCCCTTGACATGTCCCATTGCCTCACTGTCTGTGGCCCATTAAGGGACCTTTTAAATTTTACTCCCCAGCATTTATTCCTTTTTTTTAACGAAAGCCTCCACTTTTGTGTGGAAATCCGACCCCGACCCCACCCCAATTCTTAGTCCACGTCCTGTCTCCACTGATTCAGTTCCATGGTTAGTCCTATCCCTTACCCATAAGGAAGGTTTTCGTGTTGGGCACGTGACCGAACCAGGGACTTCTAGGCATGCTAATCTAGAAGAGGGTGACTCTGAGAGGATGCAGGCTGGAGGTATGCAGCCATCTTGCCACCATGATGGGGGAGCCTGGAGCAGCTGGAACCACTGTGGGAAGCATGAGGGTGACGCCAACATGGAGAGAAATCAGGTCTTCCGGAGGATGTCTGAGCCTGAAATCTATGTGAGTGAACTGGACTCCTCAGATACATCTGCCAGCAAGTTTCCTTTTTACTCAAGCCACTTTGAATTGGTTTCAGTCCCTTTCACCTGAAAGGGTCCTAAAAGCCCAACCATCAGACCTGAACCATGCCCAGTTTAGAAATATTTATTTTCATTGTATTTACCAAAGTCCCTGGAGTCAACCATCAGATCAGTCCCAGATGGTGATCTAACATCAGCTAAGTGCTTTCAAAATAAAAAGCAGTATTTTTGTCATAATTAAATCCATGCAGGTTCCTCCCCCCCTACACCGCCCTCCCCATACCCCGACACACACACACTTATTATTTCAGGGCTTCTGCCTACATTTTAACTGAGGTCTCCCTTGGAAAAAACATCAAGTAATAGAAATGTCTTTAACTCAATTTCCCAAATGGACTCTGACTCCTTGAGGGCAGGAGCTTATGGCATCTCACACTCCCAGAGCCTAGCACAGAGCCAGGCAGGAAGTGGCGGTTCAACCCATCTTATACTTGACAATGCCCTGCTGGTGTCCTCAGCCTTGAGGTTGAGAGGCAGACACCTTCCCACGCCCTGTCTGGCTGTGTGTGTGACTCAGCAGTTCCTGCAGGGAGAAGGTCATCCGGGGCCTCCCTGGAAGTGAGTAAGCAATATGATTGGGCAGTCCAAGGCTGCCTGGTGTGGACCACCAGCCTCCTCAGCCATATGCCACTCTCCTCCACTTCCTGCCCCCTCCTTTCTCTATCTCCTTACCCCTCCTACTCCTTCATTTCATTTCTTTCTCCTTTCCAAGTCCCCCCACCCTTATCCACAAACACGGGGGTGCTCCCATAAGCCTTGTGTGCCCTGGCGATGGTCCTCAGGGCTGTGCTTGAACTAGTCTTGCCCTGCAAGTAAAAACATGTGACACAGTGATTCCAAAGTGGGCATGACCCATATGAAGACAGATTTCACAAGCAAGCACTCTTCACTCTGGAAAACAAAAACTAAAAAGCAGAATGCATAAAAGTATGATGGGTTATTAGTTATCTGTTTCTATGAAACAAATTACCTGAACACTTAATGGTTTAAAACAACTATGTTTATTGTTGTACCTCATTTGGGGGCATTAGGAATTTGAAGGGGGGACAATGGAACAGCGTATCCCTAATCCATGATGTTTGGGGCCTTGGCTGGAAAACGCCAAAGCTGGTGGCTGGAATCATCATTGCTTACTTACATGGCTGGAGGTTGAGGCTGGCTGTTGGCAGAAACCTTAGCTGTGGCAATTGGCTGGAACGCCTACATGTGGCTTCTCCAGGTGGACTTGGCTTCTTCGCAATATGGTTGTTGGGATAAAAGGTAAGAATCCAGAGAAAGAGAGAGAGAGAGAAAGAGGGAGAGGGAGAGAGAGAGAAAGAGGGAGAGGGAGAGAGAGAGAGAGAGGAATAGAGAGCACCCTAGGCACCTCCCTTGCCTTATCCTAGTCCCACCTCTGCAACTTCACCAGAAGTTTGCTACAGACCCATTGACAGAATTCCCAGGTCAACTAAGAAGCAGAACAAATCTGAAGCCAGGTTCAGTGTAGGGAAAATGGGATACCCCTTCCCCTGGAGCCATAGAACCCCGCTTGGAATCCAGATTCTCTTTCCCAGCTCTGTGACTTTGAAAAATTTCATTTCATTTCTCTTGGACTCACTTTCCTCATCTGCAAAATGGGTGCTAATCATAATGCTTTTCTTGTTGTGAGCATTAAAGAAGTTAAGGCTATAAAAACACTTTGGAAATGACAAGGAACTACATAATGCAGGCTATTGTGATTCAGTTTAAATAAGAAGACAAATAATGAATTGTAATATACAATTAAGTGGTCAGAAAAATTATTAAAGTGTGATTGTTCCCAGATTTATTCTGCTTCACCTGCTGATTAAACCATGTATTTGCTCACTCTCTTTGTAAATAAAAAGTATTATTTCATGTTAGAAGAGAGCCCATACTAATTCCATACTAAGGGATGGAAAGAGATGGTGGGGAAAGAGAGATAGAAAACCCATCTGGGAGAACTGGAGGCATGGAGTATTATAATAGATTATAATTAGACTCAAATTTTGCTGTCTCTAAGAGATACAAATATAGCATTTTAGTTACATTTTTATTACTTTTGTATATTGGACTCTGAATGCAATACTGTTCTCAGACTGGACCACACCGATCTCCAAATGTACAGAAAAAAAAAGACTACCAGCACTACTACTACCACCAATTATAATAATAATGGCAAGAGTGATTGGTAAATTCTGCCTCCCAGCTTAAGATATTCAAAGTCAAATCTACTATGAGATGAGATGAATTACCCAGAACTAAGCGGCAGTTTTGCGGGGTGAAATGATAGAATCGATGGTCATGCAGGAATGAGGAGAAATCTTCAGTCACCCTGTCCATATGGGACTTGTAGTGTCCATGCAGTCACCCTGTCCATGCAGGAGAAATCTTCAGACACCCCGTCCATGCAATGACAACTCGCAAGAAGATTGTGTATTAGTTCGTTTTCATGCTGCTGATAAAGACATACCTAAGATTGGTAAGAAAAGGAGGTTTAATTGGACTTACACTTCCACATGGCTGGGGATGCTTCAGAATCATGGCAGGAGGCAAAAGGCACTTCTTACATGGTGGTGGCAAGAGAAGAGAGAAGGATGCAAAAGTGGAAACTTCTGATGAAACCATCAGATCTCATGCGACTTATTCACTACCACGAGAACAGTATGGGAGAAACCACTCCCATGATTCAAATTTTCTTCCACTGGGTCCCTCCCACAACACATGGGAATTATGGGAGCACAATTCAGGATGACATTTTGGTGGGGATGCAGAGCCAAACCATATCAGATAGTAAAACAAAGTTTACACTTCTTTCATACTCAGTTTTATGACGGTGATAGGAAATTTTGAAAGGAGAAAAAAAATCTCACAACTTTACTGCCCTGTTTTAGTGTTCAAGCTATAATTCAGCTCAACATGGTATTTTTAATCTATTGGTGTCATTGTGCAGAATTTGGATACTTTTTCTCATGGCTGGACTGAGGGCCAAGGTCTGAATGTCTTCAGACAAAAGGAGGATGTTTGGGAGGAAAAAAAAAGAGAAATGCCTGAATGTCTCTTCGGCCTCTTCTTAGATGCACTCCCAACTCTGCAGGGCTTGTGCCGTTGCTCCCCATGTACCAAAAGGGGCACAGCCCAGCCTTACTTGGTCATGGAAAGTGTGTTACAAAAGCTTGGGCCCCAGAAATGAAAATAGCTTATTCCCTACGACTGAATTTTAATTGCACAGCCCGGGCTGTTAGACATTAGATCATACCCTAAGATGCAATAGTACTTTTGATGAAACATTTTTATCACTAGGTGAATTCTTTGGTTCTTTGTTTTCAATATCATAATCAGACCCTAAATTTTTCATTGTTTCAAAACTAGGAGGTACTCAGAACTAGCATTTGAAACCATTCTGAATTTACATTCTTTTCCCTAAATTTATGCCCCTTTCTGGGGTCTCCCTTTTGATCAATGGTACTGTGCAAAAAACCTAGTCAGTACCTATTCCTGCCTCTATTCAGTCTTCTGTGAAGTCCATGATTCTACCTGTGACATAGTACCCAGATTCATCCCTATCTTTCTGTTCTTACAGTTCTAGTGCAGACCCCTGCCCCTCTCACTGGAACTTTCACAGAGGCCTCCTAAATGGCTTCCTGATCTCCAAAATCACCTTCCTCCAGGCCACAGGCACTGCCATAGTGAAGGTCACATCACACCCCAGCTCAGAGGCTTCGCTGGCTTCACTTGCTCATAACATCAGGCCCTCCCATCTCTGGCCCAACCTCTTTCCTTTGCCCTTGTACTCTCTCTAACCATATCCTACTCAGTGTCTTACACATGCACATAAATTCCTACTTTATTACCTTTAATTTCACTTTTTCTTTTACCTTTCCATTCCCCACACTTTGATTCTCTCCGTTAACAAATGCAAATTAATACTTCAATGTCTAGCTTTAAAAGCATCTGCTCCATAAAACCCTTCTCTATCATTCTGGCTAGAATTAATATCGCCTTGCCCTATAAAGTTCAAAATCTCATGTCTGGAATTCACTATAGCATTTACAGTTAGTAGCTTATATCTAGATAGAACTTTGTAGCTTATGACATATTTCCCAATAGCTTACCTCATTTGTTTGTAATGTAGTGAGGCACATGTTTTACAAATGAGGAAACTGGGCTGGATGAGAGGTGGTGAGAGGGGCTGTTTAACAATGTGTCAGAGATGGCTCTTGGTGCATTTTCCTCCTTTACGATGATAGAATTTTTAATCATCTGAGAACATGACTACCCAGCTGAAGACTCATTTCTCAGACTCCTTTGCAGTCAGGTGTGGTCATGTGACTAAGTTCTAACCAATGGGAGATGAATGGGAGTGCTGGGTGCAGTTTCTGAGCCCAGTCCTTAAGGGGAGGGCCTGACCCATATTTCTTTCTCTGCTGGCTAGAATGTAGACACAAGGAACCAGAGCACTTGTTTGGGTTACAAGATCGAATATCCAAGGATGGAAGAGCAGCAAGTTAGAAGGAGCCTGGGTCTCTGATGATTGTGGAGCCGCTAAACCAGCCAAGACTGCCTCCCTGGACTTTAAAGTGAGAGAAGGAAACAACTATATCGTTTAAACTGTTACTATTGTGGACCTCTTGGTTATAGCAGCTAAACTTACATCTTAACTAATACAAATAACTTGCCCAAGGTTATTTGGCAATTAATGGTAGAGCAAGCATAACTCTAGAATCCAAGCTCTTTCCAATAGATGCCATTATATGTTTTTATTACCATAATTTGACTCCTGGATACAGACCTTTTCTTTCTCTTTACCTTTTCTTCCCTGTCTCCTTGCTTCATTGTAAATACCTTGATCACTTATTAAGAGAAAATTTACTGAATGCCTACAGTATATCAGGCACTGTTTTAGGAACTGGGAATACCATAGTAAATAAGAATATTAGTTCATTTTCATTCTGCTATGAAGAAATACCTGAGACTGGGTAATTTATAAAGAAAAAGAGGATTAATGGACTCGCAGTTCCACATTGGTGGGGAGGCCTCACTATTGTGGTGGAAGGTGAAGGAGGAGCAAAGAAATGTCTTACATGGCGGCAAGCAAGAGAGCGTGTGCAGGGAAACTGCCTTTTATAAAACCATCAGAATTTGTGAGACTTATTCACTGTAAGGAGAACAACATGAGACAGACCCATCCCCATGATTTGATTACCTCCCACCAGGTCACGTGGGGATTATGGGAGCTGTAATTCAATATGAGATTTGGGTGGGGACACAGCCAAACCATATCAATAAGGCAAATAATATCCTATCTTTATAGAGCTTATATTTTAGTGGAGGAGAAAGAATATAAACATGCAAATAAATAAGTATATAACATATCAGGTGGTGGTAAGTCCTGGGAAGGTACACTGGGATGATGTGCTGGTGAATGAATTGGGCAAGGGGTGGTGCCTTTAGGTAGAGTGATCAGAGAAAACTTCTCTAAGAAGGTGATACTTGAGCTGGAAACTGAATGGTAAAAAGGCCACCCTGTGATTGTCTTGATTAAAATCATTCCAGGCAGAGGGAACAGTAAGAACAATAAGGAATAAAAGTACTTCTTGGAGGAATAGTGAAAAGACAGACCTTTTTTAAAAAACAAACAAACAAACAAACAAACAAAAAAACGTTACTTGGCCGAGCGCAGTGACTCACACCCGTAATCCCAGCAATTTGGGAGGCCGAGGCAGATAGATTTCTTGAGGCCAGGAGTTTGAGATGAGCCTGGCCAATATGGTAAAACCCCATCTCTACTAAGAATACAAAAATTTGATAGGCAGGGTGGTGTGCACCTGTGGTCCCAGCTACTTGAGAGGCTGAATCACAAGAATTGTTTGAACCTGGAAGGTGGAGGTTGCAGTGAGCCACGCTTAATCCACTGTACTTCCACCTGGGCCACAGAGTAAGACTCTGTCTCAAAAACAAAACACAAACAGCAACAACAACAGAAACCCTTCTTCCACCACCATACTGTGTCATGCATGCACACAGCAGGTGCTTAGTAAATGTTTGCTGAACTGAACAAGACAAATCTCTAATGCTTGATACCTGGATCTCTATCCAGCTGTCCAGCATTCTGGCACAGTGGGTTCTGGGCATGCCCATATTTTTCAGCACTATGCCTGCGCTGCTCACTGGATAATGCTTCATTCTTCCTGCAATAACTAGAATGACCCAGTATTGAGATTAAAGTTTGTTTTTTCACTTGAAAATCCTTCAACATGCAACAAGTCACGGGAACCCGTTCCATCCCCTTCAGAGGCCTCTGAGTTCTACCTCAGCAGGAGTATCAGTCAGGTATTTCTACAACTATGCTTTGTAACAAACTACCCCAAAATGCAGTGGCTTACTATAATTTTATTTTCTTTCTTTTCATTTCTGCAGGTCAGCTGTGGCTCTGCTGGGCTTGCCATAGATTGTCTGAGCTTGGCTGGTTTCAACTCTGCTACTTTTTAGTCAAACCCACTAAGATCACTTTGGAGAGATCAGTTGTTGATATGAAACCCCTAGTTGATATGAAACCCCTAGTTGATATGAAAACCCAGATGAAACAGGTCTCCTCACTCCCAAATGAACCTTCGAACTAGGAGCAAACTGGAAAAGCAAACAGTGAGAAAGGAGATCACATGAATTCCTCATTGTCTTTGGATGAGAGTTTAACCAGGGCGTGTTTCTCATGACAGATAGCAGATACACACACACACAAAAATGAGCACATTTAACCTCTGCTCACCTCACATCTGCTAACATTCCACTGGTCAAGGCAAATCACTTGGCCAAGTCCAATGCCAATGAGGCACGGAGGGAAGCATACTTTACTCTCAGCAGAAGGGAGAGAAGAATAGTGTCTACTGACCAGTCTTCTACTCTATCCTGGCATATAGACAATTCTGACTTTGCTCAGATTTAGAAACTTAATCTGTGGCCAGAGCTTTCCCCAATAATGTGTTTCTCCATGGAAACATCCTCCACTCTTTAGATTTACGAAGACTTTGCCTTGGGGACCGTCCTCATCTCTGAGCTATAAGATGCTGTGCAGTGACTTGATTCTCCTTGGGTGAGGGGAACCTCTGTGCCACCTTATTTGCATCGCACTTCCAGCTGGGAGCCTGGAACCCAAAGCTCAGAAGTCTCTTTCAAGACCATATAAGGTAATCAAGGCCTTGATAGTAAGCAAGGCCATCAGGATTTGGGGAGCAACCCCCGCTAACCAGGTGCTGAGGGGACCTCAGAGGAACATAGAGAATAACTTTCTGGAATAAATTGTAAGGACCAGCCCTGTCAAGTGTCTTCTGCATCTTTAAGGATAGGGAGATAAATGTGTTTTCTTACAACCAAGTAGATGAGTGAGCTCCAGTCGGAAATGGAGATATAGGGAACATACTTCCATAAATATCAGGAGGTGAATTCGTGTGACCCTCTTTCTCAGTGTTTGCTTTACCAGTTTGCTGTCAGTTTGAAGGCTCATTTGGGAGTGAGGAGACCTGGTTCTGTCTTGGGCTTTCACATCAGCTAGCCACGTGAACCGACTGAAGTCACATCTCTTTCATGGGCCTTAGTAGTTGTTCTCTGTAGCAGTTGTTCTCTGAATCCCAGGCAGGTCCCAGCAACGAGGGAATCTGCAAGTGCCGCTAGAGGGAGAGTGACTGACTCTTGGATGATTGGTCTGGAAGGAATTCAGGGAGGAGAAATTATTGAAACTGGTTCAAGAGAGATGGGAAGATTTAGATTCAGAGAGAAAGAGAGCGAGAAGAGTCATATTCTGAACATCTATGTTAGGCAATACTACAGGTTTTATACATGGAATCAGATGTTAGAACAGTACTTTTCCAGCATCAATTTCAACTGACAAGCCTATGTAATGAATGTCAAGATTCCAAAAGCACTGTGAGAATGACACCCTCCCATGCTGACTGGCAAAAGAAACGATCTCGTCACTGATACTCTGCTATGATACTCAGTTCCTGGCCCTCTCAGCAGACCAAGGGTTTAAACTAGAGTGAAGAAAGAGGTGAGGAGATTTCTTTGTTGCCTGAGGGAGAGAGGTCTGTGGGCTACCCTCTGATCCCAAACCCAGGGCTTTGAAATGTTGGAGCCTCAGAGAACTGGGGCCTCACTCATGCCTGAGAAATCTTACATGGACCTGGGTAGAGGGTGGGGAATTAACCCCACCCAGGGGGTCCTGAACAGGAGCAAAGGCTGATTAAATGCTCTGATGAGGTTCCAGGACAAGGCTGCCATGCTGGGATTTGCCGCCCCACAGAAAAGGTCACAGCAGCAACGAGAGAGAACTTCCCCTATCCAGAGGTGGCCACACGAGAGTCCCTATAATGGTAGAGTGTGGAGTTGAGACCATCAGAGGCTGCGTCTAGAGGGGAGAGTGGATAAGCTGGTCTCCGAAACTGCACTGTCTTCTGAAGGGAAGGGCATAACAGATGGAGCTGCCTGCTGCCCATCTACAAGCTAAGGCACACCTCTGAGCAGAGATGCACTAGCCAGCGCTAAGGGGACTGCAGGAGACAGGCCCAGCAGGCCAGAAAGGGGCCTGTGGATAAAAACCTTCTTGACCATCCCTAGGCAAACCAAGAGAGAGCAGAGTCCTTCACACAATGTGACAATCCTCTCCCATACCTCTCCTCCTTCCCCGGGCTCTGGTTGAAGAAAAGTCCAGATTATAGCAAAGAGTGGATGACGGGGTAAGCAGGTAGGCCAGGGGAGGAGAGGAGGTGAGCAGGCAGGCCGGGGAGGAGAGGAGGTGAGCAGGCAGGCCGGGGAGGAGAGGAGGTGAGCAGGCAGGCCAGGGGAGGAGAGGAGGTGAGCAGGCAGACCAGGGGAGGAGAGGAGGTGAGCAGGCAGGCCGGGGAGGAGAGGAGGTGAGCAGGCAGGCCAGGGAGGAGAGGAGGTGAGCAGGCAGGCCAGGGGAGAGGAGGTGAGCAGGAAGGCCGGGGAGGAGAGAAGGTGAGCAGGCAGGCCAGGGAGGAGAGGAGGTGAGCAGGCAGGCCAGGGGAGAGGAGGTGAGCAGGAAGGCCGGGGAGGAGAGGAGGTGAGCAGGCAGGCCAGGGAGGAGAGGAGGTGAGCAGGCAGGCCAGGGGAGAGGAGGTGAGCAGGAAGGCCGGGGAGGAGAGGAGGTGAGCAGGCAGGCCGGGGAGGAGAGGCCAGCAGTGCCCTGCTTCTCCCACGCTCTTGACTGGAGCCAAGTCAAGATTGGAGTTGTGTTGAATGGCTTGGACAGGGCATTCTAATTACTGACTGAACTTTGTTTCAGACTTTCTGTCATTGTAGTACTTTGTTATTCAAAAGTGAGCAGAAGAGCCAAGGGATCTGCTAGAGCAGATAGGTGAAGATACCTCTACCAAACAAAGTTTAAAGGGAGGTGGGAGACAAAAAGTAAAAGTGTATTTTGTTAGATCGGGTGTAATGTCATTTTTGAGACAAGAGTCTTGCTCTGCTGCCCAGGCTGGCCTACAGTGGTGTAATTCTTGGCTCACTGTAACCTCTGCCTCCTGGGTTCAAGTGATTCTTGTACTTCAGCCTCTCAAATACCTGGTATTACAGGTGCCTACCACCATACCCGGGTAATTTTTGTATTTTTAGTGGAGATGGGGTTTCACTATGTTGTCCAGGCTGGTCTTGAACTCCTGACCTCAGGTGATCCACTTGCCTCAGCCTCCCAAAAGTGCTGGGATTACAGGCATGAACCACCATGCCCAGCCTTAGATCAGATGTAACGTTTATTCAATATTCTGGTTTTGTGAGCATTAGCTTATTCAGCCCTCACTTTTCATAAGACTTAGCTTCCTGGCAGTGTTTACGAGAAACCTTTCTGGGCATGACTTGGGTATGCTGAGGAAAAATGGTCTTCCTTGAATAAATGAGCTTATTTAACCACTGAACAAAATTGAACTTATTTATTTATCACAGGATTGCTTAGAGCCTTCAATATATTAATGTGCATTTTTGACCTAGAAGAGGAAGGCTTCTTAGAGGGCACTTCCCATTCTCATTTGATTGCATGCGTTTTTAGCGTATACCTAGGAGCTTCAATGAAGGGTTTAGAAAACGCTGCTGTGTAACACAGCAAAAGCATCTGTATTTGGCAAAGGAAGAATGTCTTGGTTGCATCTTTTATTCTGAAAAGAGTAGAGAGAGGTCCAGGTCACCTTAGGAGATGATGATTTATTAAAAGGATAAACATGGAAATAAGAAAGTCAAGATTCTCAAGCAGAGGGGTCAGGCCCCATGGGACTAGAACAAAATTTGGTAATGGAAAAGTCACTCAAAAGACAACACAGCTCTTTGGCAATGATTTATTGGATATGACACCGAAAGCACAGGAAACAAAGGAAAGTAATAAATTGGATTACATCAAAATTTGAAACTTCTGTGCATCAAAGGACACATGCAAGAGTGTAAAGGCAACCCACAGAATGGGAGAAAATATTTGCAAATTACATATCCAACAAGAGGTTAATATTTAGAATATACAAAGAACTCCTATAACCCAACAACACAAAAGCAAACAACCCAATTCAAAAATGAGCAAAGGACTTGAATAGACATTTCTTCAAAAGATATACAAATGGCCAATAAGTGCACGAATCAATACCCTTTCATGATCCAATCAGCCCAGGCCAGTTACCATATGGCACTATCATATGGCAAACAGGATAGCTAAGAAAGGTGCTATGACAGAAATAGCTGTTTGCCAAGGATGCCATGACAATTCACTGGGGGAAAGATGAGTCTTTTCAAAAAATAATGCCAGGACAACTGGATATCCACGTGCAAAAGGATGAAGTTTAACCTATACCGCATACCTTATATGAAAATTAACTCAAAATAGATAATGGGCTTAAGCATAAGGCCTACAAAACTTTTACATGGAAACAAAGGTATAAATATCTATGATCTTGAATTAGACAATGATTTCTTAGATAAGATATCAAAATCACAAGTAACAAAAATAGACCAATTGGACATTATCAAAATTAAAAATATTTGTGCCTCAGGGGACAACCATGAAGAAAGTGAAAACACAACCCAGAAAATGGGAGAAAATAATTGCAAATCATATTTCTGATAAGGAACCTGTACTCAGAATATATATATTTTTAAAATCTTACAAATCAGTAATAAAAATACGAACAACCCAATTTAAAATGGGCAAAGAATCTGAATAGACATTAGTCCAAATAAGATATACAAATGGTCAAAAATCTCCACATCTTTAGTCATCAGGGAAATGAAAACACACTCATAATGAGATTCTACTTCATGTCCATTACTATAATGAAAAGGACAGATTATGATAAATGTTGGCAAGGACATGGAGAAATCAGAGCACTCATACACTGCTAGAGGGAATGTAAAATGGTATAGCCCCTTTGGAAAAGCCTGTCATTTCCTCAAAAGGTTAAGCATAGAGTTACCATATGATCCAGCCATTCCACTCCTAGTTATATAACAAAGAAAAATAAAAACATTTCCACAGAAAAACTTGTGCACAAATGCTGGTAGCAGCATTATTCATAATACCCCAGAAGTAGAAATAACCTAAATGTCCATCAATGGATAAATGAATAAACAACTGTGGCATATCCATACAACGGTATATTATCTTGCAATACAAAGGAACAAAGTACTTATGACACATGCTACGACAGGGATGAACTTTGAAGAGATCATGCTAAGTGAAATAAGCCAGTCACGAAGGGCCACTTATTGCACAATCCTAGTTATATGGAATGTCCAGAGCAGGCAAATCTATAGGGACAGAAAGTAGGTTAGTGGATGCCTAGGGCTGTAGGGAATGGAGAGCTGAGAGGGAAGGACAAGGGGATGGGGATGACTAAGGAGTTCACAGGTTTTTTGAGGGGGATAATGAAAAATGTTATAAAGTTGATATGGTAACAGATGCAAAACCATGTGAATATACTAAAAGTCATTGAATTGTATACTTTCAATGAGTGAATTGTATGGTATGTGAATTACATCTCAATAAAACTTTTAAAAAATGGCTATTTGCTACATAATATTCATTCTCTTCTTCCCTAACAACCCAACACTCATTTGATTCAAGACATTCCACTAAAGAACTACATTTCCCAGCCTCTCCTAGCTGAGTATGGCCATATTACAACTTCTGGCCAATAAAATGCAAGCAGATTTTTTTGTGTGTGGGACATCCAAGAAGCTGCTTAAAGAAAATCAACCTGTTATATGTAAATTTTCAGTGCCGTAAAAGAAGTAGCACTTGAATATAAACTTCCTCAGCAAGGTAATTTACTTCTATAGAAGGGTGCATCTCACAGCTGGAGCAATGGCGAGCACACACCTGGACAAGGGAGGGGAAGGGGTTCTTATTCCTGATGCAGGTAGCCCCTACTGCTGTCATTCCCCTATTGGCTAGGGTTAGACTGCACAGTGTAAGCTAATTCTGATTGGCTATTTTAAAGAGAGCACAGGTACAAGCTGGTGCAGCAGGACATGTAGTTTGGCGAGAAGGATGGTTATGGAATAGGTCAGAGCAGGTGACCGGAGCAGGTGACTGGAGCAGGTGCCTGGGATGAGTCAGGATGGAGCAGGGGACCAGGGGAACAGATGTGAACTACTGATTAGAACTGGTGGAAAAGGTTGTTTACTGAAACTACAAGGAAGTTAAAGTTTAAAATGGAGAATTAAAGAATAAGAGAGCTGAACATACTGACATACTGATTCTTTCAAGAGAAACTTGGAGTTCACTATATCTAACGAACTGAAGGACACTCATTTTTTAGTCCTCTTTTACTTTCTCCTGCAGCTGGCCTAGTACTCAAATATGATGACTAGCAGCTATTTGGGGTTGTGAGTTTACCTTAAGAGTGAAGATCAAATGCTAAGAAAGACAGATGGAAAATTAAGAGCTTGGGTCCCTGATAATTGCATGGAAACATACCCTTTCAGTCTTGGATTGCTCACCTCTAGGCTTCTTTTGCGTGAATGAGAAACAAACTTCTATCTTGTTTAAGTTCCTGTTATTGTTGGTTTTCCTCTTTTACAAACAGATCCTAATCCTGACAGCCTAATCCTAATTACTCAAGGTTACTAATACACAGTAGAGCTGATATCCAAAGCTGGTTCCCTTCCTCCTACAACATGCCAGCATTTCTGTAGATCGAATGACTTGAGCTTCAGAGGTGAGGAAATCATTTTGTGAAGACAAGATTGCCTGAAATAAAAAGCTCCTATGGGAGAAAACACAGGAAGGACAGAGTGGGAACAGACTTCAGAGACTGAGACATTGAGGAGGTGATACTTTATCCTGCAGGCAAAAAGCCATAGAATACCAGGATGAAAGGAATGCTTGGTAAAGATTAACCTGTACACATACTATACTAAGTGGTTAGAGTAAGGCAAGCTAAATTCGCCAGCGGGAGAAGAGAGAGCAAATATAGCAATGAGCTTAGACATTAATGTTGCAGCCACATAGATTAAGTCACAACAAACCATCCTCAAATCAACTCGGAGAATCCTTAAAAAAAAGCAAGTGAGAGCAAAACACATTTATTCGCATAAATGTGAAGAGAAGGAGGATTTTTTTCCAATTTGGCAAAATACTCCTTTTATTCTAGCTCATCACCATCCCTGGCTCATGGGCTGCCCTAGGACGCATTCATTACACCACAAGTTTCTGGCTGACTGCAGAGCTCAGAAGTCTAGGTTGCTGTCAGAAACTGGCCTGTGTGGGCTGGCTATCCAAAAGTAAAGTTTGACTTTTTTCTATTACCTCTTTTTTCTCCAGGGCTTCAAAACCCATCTTTTAGGAGCTGATCAGGTTCCTATAACTTTTCTGTAAAGTTTAAAGGGAGGTGGGGAATTGATTTGAAATATTTTTAATTCTTGTGTGTGTGTAGGATATATGCTTCCTTGGTCGGGTGGTGCCCTCTGTCCTTGGGGAAAGGCACCTCCCCCATTTCACGTGGTTCTGGTGGGACTGCTAATCACAGCACTTTCTTCATCCTTTTGGTCACATGACTGGGTCCTGGCCAATCACAAAACTCCATTCTCCATCCTCCAATGATTGGGAAGACCATGGGACCCAAGCAGGACCAATCAGAGCCTTCTATGGATGCTAGGCTAATAGGAACCCTGAGAAGGAGGTATGTTCCTTCTCTGGGATGATGGATTATTAGGGTCATGGAGCCCAGCACTGCCAGGAACTGTTTTTCCCAGCCAGTGGAGAGAAGAACTTCCGAGAAGGAAGGCAGGACTGAGAGTTAGAAAATGACAGAGCTCTGTCCACACTGTTAAAGTGCTAAAATTCAGCTAGGACTGCGAGCAGCTCAACTGCTGTACTTCTAAGTTACATGAATTGAAAAAGAAATTAATTAGATTTCTGTCAGTTGAAGCTGCAAGAGTTCTGACTCATAATACAAAGTCCAGACAAAACAGGATATCAAGGCACATCTGTCCAAGAAACTCAGTAGGTCTCTATCCCAACGTTTTCAAAAGGGAATGTCAGGTCAACCCAGGGTTCTGGAAATATTTGGGGAAAGGTAAATAATATACATAGAAAGTGGCTTGGGTTTTCTCACTCTGTCATTCTTGTTAGCTACCTAGGATCAGGGTGATTGCAACAATCAGATTCTAGCCCATGTGGGGTGCAAACTAGGTCTCTGGCATCATATAACTGAGCTAATTTTGAAGGCATAGGCTCTCCTCAATTCTTAAAATAAAAAGCCCCCCCACACTTGTGTCAATCATGTAGCCAATTAAGAGGCCTCGAAATGACAAACCACCACATTGTCAAGGTAGATTAAAGACACAGAAGTTTCTGATGGTTGGGATAATTAGGCTGTCATTCTGCTGCATGGCCTGATCTGCTTGCCAGAGAGGGAGATGTGGAGGAGCCCAGGATTATTTTAACAGGTGGTTTAGGGAGCAAACTCCCTTGAATGCTCATCTGCTTGGCCCAGAGCAGGGATTGAAATACCAAAACTAGCAGACTGGGGATGAGATGTGTTTCTGTGTTTGTCTATGTGTTTTTATTCCGATGTATAAACATAGCCAATTTGTACTGTAATCAAGCACCCCATCTCTTTGCAAAACACAGGCACCTTCCACAACTCATCTGCCCCAAGGAGGTTTATTTGAGATGGAGTTTATTTGCCCAGCAATATACTTTCTTTCATTCCCTCAGAGAGCCCTGACAACCCTATTTAAATCTTTGAATGCATGTATCAAATTTCACACCTCTTCCCAGTCAGTCCACAGAAATCCCCATGAACGGTGATTACCTTCCTCATCCCAAAGACTGAGAGAACTCCAATTGAACAAGATTACTCAGCTCCCAAAGACTAAATAGAGGAACTGTCCCTAATTTATACAGTTAGGACCCTCCCATCCACACCCTCCTTAGGGAAGGTGGGTCTTTATTGCTTTGCTGCAGGAAGTCACAAATCTAGGGCAAAAAATTCTGTATTTATATACACATGAGGGCCCAAAAGGCAAAAATCTGTAAGCGGCACTAAACACCACAAGCAACACAGTGAGAGGAAGAAATTGTTATGTTGTTGTCTTCTCAAGGATTATCTGTGTGTGTTTGAGGAATATTTTAATACACTGTTTGCAATCCATGGTAGCTTAAGCCACCTTCCCAAGAGAATGGGGCCAAAAAGCAGCACGGCTTTTATCTTGCTGGGTTTTGGGTATAGGGCTGGAGCCACAGGGGAATCGCTTTAGATGATTGGGGTGGTTTGGATAGAGGGTGCAGACAGCAGTTTTCCCCTACTCCCACCTACCCTTTTGTGTTTGTATCTATTGCTGCCGTAACGAACTATCATAAACTCTGTGGCTTAAAACAACAGAATGTATCCTTTTAAAGTGCTAGAGGCTAGAAATCCAAAACATTCTTCCCAGGCTAAGGTCAAGGTGTGAGTTGTGCAGAGCTGTGCTCCCTCTGGAGGTCCTAGGGGAGGATCTTTTTCTATAACTTCCCAACTTGAGCAGCATTCCTTGGCTTGTGGCCCCCTTTTCCAACTTCAAAGCCAGCAATGTGACATCCTCTCCAATTCCTTCCATTTGCCCGCATCACGTGGCTTTTTCCTCTTCTGTCGGTAATCATATCTCCCTCTGTCTCCCTCTTATCAGGACGCTGGTGATTACATTGGGCCTACTCAAATAATTTCCCCATCTCAAAATTCCCAATTTATTCACAACTGCAAAGACCCTTATTTTATATAATGTAACATTGAGAGTTTCCAGGGTTTAGGATCTGGTATCTTTTGAGGTCACTATTCAGCAAATGATGCTTCCTGTTTTGGGTTGAAGAGTTATGTCCGACTTACTGATTAGAATAAGCAGTCACTCTCAGCTTGGTGGTAGAAGTTCAGATTGATGCTGGACAACTTGGCAGTCTCTATCAAGAGTAAAATATATTTTCTCTTGCATTCAGCAGTTTCTTCTAGGAATTCATCAATTCAGCTTCTAAGAATTCATCATGGAGATGTACTCGAAAATGGATGTGTAAGGATTTTTTTTCTAGAATTATTATAACAGTCCAATTTTCTAAACAACCTGCATGACCCCAGCTATGAGGGCTGGTTGGACAAATTAAGGTACATCCATAGCATAAAATGCTGTGCAATTGTAGAAGAGAATGAGATAGATCTGTGAGTTAATATGGAAGTCTGTTTTTTTTTTTTGAGACAGAGTCTCACTCTGTCGTTCAGACTGGAGTGCAATGGCGCAATCTCAGCTCACTGCAACCTCCACCTCCCAGGTTCAAGTGATTCTCCTGCCTCAGCCTCCCAAATAGCTGGGACTACAGGTGCATGCCACGGAGAGAACTGCTAATTTTTTGGAAGTCTTTAAGATAAGGGAACAAAATAAGGTCAAAGACAGCATGCAGAGTAATTCTCATATGTGGAGACAAAAGAAGAGGAGTGCGTGTGTGTGTGTGTGCGTGTACACGTGCGCATGCATGCGTGTGTGTATCTGTATAGACCTACAATATTCCTGGAGACAGAGGACAGGTTGTTCACTCTGTGGAGTGTGACTAGGAAGATGGAGGTATGGAAAAAAAATGGTTTTAAATTTTTACAATGGGTATTCATTACTTTTAAAAACAGTTAATGAAAAGAGAGCGCAAACATTGGTTTGAAAGAGGTGGCTTTCAAGAAGTGACTTTCATTAGCCTATCCAAGACACCCATAATTCCTGGTTTTATCTCCCCAACTCCCCAACCCTCATCATCAAGACTGAGGTCCTTCCTACAACCCCACAAGATCACAGAACCTTTTTCCCTGGAGGCCCCCACAGGTATCCTTAGAAGCTAGATTGCCGGTTACAAATGGGAATTTGAGGGGAACATTTATGATGGGGGGAGGATTTATGATGGGGGAGAAATATTAATAATTTTCTCTGACCATAAACCAAGACTGGGAGAGGGGTGGCAGGAAAAGAATCTCAGCCTGGAGTTGAATACTCTGGAGTTCAAGTCTGGTCATGTGACCTTGAGCAAGTCATTGAACCATTCTGAACCTCAGTTTCCTCATCCGCAAGATAGGAATAATATTATAAACTCAGGATTGTGGTGAAAATCAAAATTAAAAGTGAGACTACAACCACAGGAGATTGTGTTTTGGAAGCTTCAGACACTCCCCAAGTGGACGCCCTCCTTGGGGATCGCCCTGACCCTGTACACCGACTGTGTTGGTAGGGAGAAGATTTAGATCTGAGGAGTGTAGGGTTAATAGTACAGGCTCTTCAGAACTTGTAGCTGCTTTGTTACCTAGAGGAAGGTGCAAGGTCTGTGTGCCTGAGTTTCTAGTCTATAAAACATAATTCATAAAACACAAAGTTAATAGATAAAGCAGTGTAGTGTTTAATTGACCTTGTACTACATTGAGAACCTCTTTAAATGAAAGAAGAAATGTTAACGGCTATGAAATACCCATGGTCTCTTGACTGCTGATGGTGAACACACAGTACTGCTCCAACTCAAAACCAGTGTTCTTGGCTCAAACCACTGCATGCCCAGAGCCAGAGGGTAAATAAATATACAAGACAATCGCAAGGGGATCACGAGGTGACCAAGGCTGGCTGTGCATTGTAGCCAAGTCAGTGAATTGGAAGTAGAGCACAGCCACATGAGGCAAATTAACTCTGCTCCGGGCATGTGGATGGGCTCCGAGCATCTCATGCCTGCTGGGGCTGGGTTTGTGGGTTGGGCTCCGGCCACGTGAGCACAAGCCTGGGATGCCTTGGCCTCATTACACAGTACCTTGTGCCCATCCTGAACCGAATGCCGAAGCAGGAAGAGGTGTCTGTCCAGACTGCAAAGGAGGACAGCTCTTCTTAGAAGCCCCCCAGGCCCATTATGCCTTGTCAAAACTCTCCATGTAGCCTTAAAAAGATCAATGCTGTGGCGATTCCCACTGCCTTCTCGCCCTTTCCCCACATGTTCCTCACAACATGGCAGCCCCCACCTATCCCCGAGTGTAGAACATCTTGGCGCCCTGTATTTGCATATTAAAAGACTAGGGTGGGAGGACCAGCTTTTTCTCAGGCTACGTGAATGACGTGCCTAGTCGAGCCAATCCCCTGAGCCCTACGCAAACCAGACACCGCCTCCTCCAGCCTCTGCATGTATACCGGGCTGGTGTCCGCCACGTTCAGGGACCTCTCTTTCCGCTTTGGAGCGCCCTGCCGTCTCCGTATGCGGGAGCCTCTTCCTTCTGCCTTCTCTTTTCTTTCTTGCCTATTAAACTCTCTGCTCCCCAAAAAAAAAAAAAAAAAAAAACAAAAAAAAAAAAGGAATGCTGTTCAGTTTCCTTAGACCACATTTAAAGTGAAGAATTCCCTTTCCTGGAGTTATAGTGGAGTCCTGGCCTTGACATTTACTAACTGGGTAACCTTAAGCACGCTGTTAAACTCTCTGAGACTTAATTTCCTCATTTACAAAATGGGTATGCTATCAAATTTCCTAATTTCGAAGATGACATTTTGCAACATTTCTGAAACCATCTGGGTCTTTTGATTAAGGTGTACATGTCATTTGCTATTGCTTCTTTTATTCTTAGACTCTTGCAGGATCACTGATATTTTTAACAGCTGTATTAACATTTCTTTATTAGCGGCTTTATTCACACACCATACAATTCACCAATTTAAATTTTACAGTTCAATGATATTAGTATATTCGCAGAGTTGTACATTCATAACCACAATCAACTTGAGAACATCTTCCTCAAAAGAAAACCTATATTGTCTAGCTATCACATGCCTCCAGTCTCTGTCTTTGCAGTCAGGCCTTTTCTGGGCATTTGCTACAAATGAAATCTTACGATATGTGATCCTTTGTGTCTGACTTCTTTCATTTGGCATGTTTTCTAGGTTCATCCACGTTGTGACATGCATCAGTAATTAATTTCTTTTTATGTCTGAATTAGTATTCCATCATATGGACATGCCATATTTTATTTATTCATCAGTTGATGATTGTTTCTTTGTGTCTATAATATGAATAAAACTACTATGAACACTCATATACAAGCTTTTGTGTGAATGTATGCTTTCATTTTTCTTGGGTACATAACTAGGAGTGAAATTGTTGGGTCTTATATTAACTTGGTAACAACGGTTAACTCTTCGAGAAACTACCAGACTTTTTCCAAAGTGGCTGCACCATTTTATTTATTTATTTATTTTTGAGACAAAGTCTTGCTCTGTCACACAGGATGGAGTGTGGTGGTGCGATCTTGGCTCACTGCAACCTCCGCCTCCTGGGTTCGACCCATTCTCTTGCCTCAGCCTCCTGAGTAGCTAGGACTACAGGTGCATGCCGCCATGCCCAGCTAATTCTTGTCTTTTTAGTAGAGATGGAGTTTTGCCATGTTGGCCAGTCTGGTCTCGAACTCCTGACTTCAGGTGATCCACCCACCTTGGTCTCCCAAAGTGCTGAGATTGCAGGTGTGAGCCACTGTGCCTTGCCAGCTGCATCACTTTACATTCCAGCTCACAGTGTATGATAATTCCAATTTGTCTACATCTTTTCCAACACTTGTTATTGTCCGTTTTGTTTTTTTTTTATTACAGCCATCCTGTGAATGTGAAGTCGTGTCTCATCTAGTTTAATTTGCATTTCCCTGATGACAAACGATGGTAACATATTGGCCTATTGGTCATCTGTGTATCTTCTTTGGAGAAAGGGCTCTTCAGATCCTTTGTCCATTTTTAAGTTGAGTTGTCTTTTTATTTCTTAATTGCAAGAGTTATTAAAATATATTTTAGATACAAGTGCCTTACTGATGTATTATTTGCAAATATTTTCTCCCATTCTGTGGGTTGTCTTTCCACTTTCTTGATGGTGTCCTTTTAATCACAAATGTTAATTTTGACAAAGCCCTAACAATCTCTTTTTCTGTTTGTTGCTGTGCTTTTGGTGTCATAATTAAAGAATCATTTTTAAATAAAAATCACAGTGATTTACCCTCTTTCTAAGATTGAAGTTGTATTTCTTACGTTTAGGGCTATGATACATTTTGAGTTCATGTTTATGTGTAATGTGAAGCAGGGGCCCAGATTCATTGTTTTGCATGAGGATTTCCAGTTGTCCCAACACTATTTGTTGAAAAGAATACTTTTTCTCCATTTAATTTTCTTGGCACTCATCTTGAAAATCAATTGACCTTAAATGTGAGAGTTTATTTCTGGACCCTCAATTCCATTCCACTGATCTGTCTGTCCTCATATATAGACTGTACCACATGGTCTTGATCACTGCAGAATTGTAGTTAGCTCTAAAATCAGAAAATGAGAGCCCTCCAATGTTGTTCTTCTTTTTCAAGATTGTTTTGGCTGTTCTCAGTCCCTTACACTTCCGTAAGAATTTTAGAATCAGCTTGTCCGTATCTGCAAAAAGGCATCTGAGATTTTGATAGGGAATGTGTTCAATATGTAGATCAGTTTAGGGAATATTGCTATCTGAGTAATATTAACTCTTCTAATCCATGAACATGGGATATTTTTCTATTTATTTAGACCTTCAATTTCTTCCAACAATGACTTATATTCTTTTGTGTATAAGGTTTGTACTTTTTTTTTTTTTTTTTTTGAGACAAAGTTTCACTCTGTTACCCAGGCTGGAGTGCAGTGGTGCTATGTCAGCTCACTGCAACCTCTGCCTCCTGGGTTCAAGCAATCCTTCCACCTCAGCCTCCCGAGTAGCCAGGACTACAGGTGTGTGCCACCATGCTTGGCTAATTTTTGTATTTTCAGTAGAGACAGGGTTTTGCCATGTTGGCCAGGCTGGTCTCAAATTCCTGGCCTCAAGTGATCTGCCCACCTCAGCCTCCCAAAGTGCTGGGATTAGAGGTGTGAGCCACTGTGTCCAGCCTGCTTTTTTCATTTATTTATAAGTATTTTATTCCTTTATACACTATTGAAATGGATTTGTTTTCTCAATTTTATTTTCATTTTTCAATTCTAGTATATGGAAATACAATTGATTTTTGTATATTGATTTTGTATTCTGAAACTTTGCTGAACTTGTTTGTTATAATAAATTTTTAGTGGATTCTTTAGGATTACCTGTATATAAGGTCATTACATATGTTTCTTCTTTGTTTTCAGTCTGGGTACTTTTATTTCTTTTCCTTACCTAATTACTCTCACTATAACTCAAATACAATGTTGAATAGGAGGGGCAAGAGTGGACGTCCTCTCTGTTCCTGATTTTAAGAGGAAAGCACTCTTTCACTATTATGTATCATGTTAGCTGTGGTGTTTTCACAGATGTCTTTTAAAGGGTTGAGAAAGTTCCTTTCTATCCCTAGTTGTTTTGTTTTGTTTTGTTTTTTATCACAAAGGATGTTGAATTTTGTCAAATGCTTCTTCTGTAGAAATAATAGTGTAATTTCCCAGCAATCTCTCCAGGAGTAAAAGGCCTTTGGACCACTTCACCAATTTTAGCATCAGCCCCAAGCAAGAAACACCTAAGTTCTGCCAAGTCACTGACTTTGGGACATCTAAGAGAAGAGAAACAACTCCTTCCCATATATCTTTAACTCCAGCTGGCCTTCCACTTGGACCCCAGTTGAGCTGTCCTGTTCAAGGGCTGATTCCTATGACCACGGATGATCAAGGCCTGGAAGGTTAAGAGTTGAATTTCATGACAATCAGATCAGATTCTTTCTTTGCCTTTTGGGGGATTTTTTTTTTTTCTCATCTTGACCATAATTTTCCTCTAATTTGAACTTGGGCAATAAGACATATATACACTGAAGTCAATTGTTTAAGTTTTTCACAGGTTTTTATTTTGCCTAGGTGGTCAAGGAGTACTTTTTTTTTCTTTGAGACAGGGTCTCACTCTGTCTCGCTGGCTGCAGCGAAATGGCTCTATCTCAGCTCACTGGAACCTCTGCCTACTAGGCTTAAGCAATCCTCCCCCCTCAGCCTCCTAAGTATCTGGGACCACAGGTGTGTGCTACCATACTTGGCAGCATTTTTGTTTTGTTTTTATGTTACTTTTTTTGTTTGTTTTTGGAGATGGAGTCTCGTTCTGTCACCCAGGCTTCAGTGCAGTGGCACAATCTTGGCTCACTGCAACCTCCACCTCCCGGGTTCAAGTGATTCTCCTGCCTCAGCCTCCTGAGTAGCTGGGACTACAGGGACACACCGCCATGTCCAGCTAATTTTTTGTATTTTAGTGGAGACGGGGTTTCACCGTGTTGCCCAGGTTGGTCTCAACTCCTGAGCTCAGGCAATCTGCCTGCCCCAGCCTCCCAAAGTGCTAGGATTCCAGGCGTGAACCACTGTGCCCTGGCCCATTTCTGTATTTTTTGTAGAGATAGGATTTCACTATGTTGTCCAAGCTGGTCTCGAATGCCTGATCTCAAGTGATATGCGTGCCTCAGCCTCGAAAGTACTGGGATTGCAGGCGTGAGCCACCGTGCCCCACTGAATAAGTTCTCCCAGGGCAGAGACCAAGCCTTAAATGTATTCTGAACCTTTCACAGCACCAGGTAAACTATCTGTCACAAAGAACAGACTTGATAAACACACTTCACTATTAATCTCAACCTTTTAGCAAAACTGTCACATGTGATGTGATACTCGGCCTATACACCCCCACATTTCCTGTGCTTGGAGGATGCTGAGCAGGCGACAAGGACGCCAGCATATTCACAAGAGAAGAAATTGAAATGCAGAGCCCAGGGGCCACCCAGATCCCTGGTTTCAGCTGTCTCTGTGTGGCTTTATGGCTTCTAACAACACAACAGGAGGGTTTAAAAGAGTAAATCGAACACGGTGCCGAAAGAAGAGTGACACTATCATATCAACATTCTTTTAAAACTTCATGAGAAAGCCACATTCGCCAGCTCAATCAGGGAGACTTTGTCGGTATCTAACGTCACAACATAGATCATTCCATGCAATATTGTCTGTCACTCCTTGATGCAGCTTGAAGAGAGATATTGACAAAGCACATGGCATGATGGCATTATTAGATGGCACACGTGCCCCCCAAGGTATGACAAATGCCACATTCAGCTCAGAGAAGCTTCACTGCCAGGAGTCTTCTCACCAGTGATGGTGACATGATAAACCTTCTGCATTCGGACCTCCTGTCTCTCCTTCACCCTTCCCACTCCACATTCTGACTTAGGACCTTGTTTGCTAACGTGGAAACCAGAACTTTTCACTGAAAAAAAGAAAAAGCAACAGTCCATTTTTTTTGTGAAACCGAATCTATGTAAACCCCTTAGCACAGTCCCTGGCACAAGCTAAACGTGCAATACACATTCACTATTGTTCAATTATTACTGCTCTTAATGGAGCACTCAGGGTATCCATCCGGGAATCTAAGTTCTCCAGCTGGACAGTGCTTTGAGCTGGGTTTCTTTGGGAAAGGTGAGCGGGGATTTCCTGTTTTTGTTTCAGAGAAATAGCCAGGATGGCTGTGAGCCATTTTGTACAAACTGTGCCCCTGTGCACACAGGTGAAATTAGTTGCTCATCAGAGTCAATAGACATGTAAGTAGCTCAGGAGCTCAAGCAAGGCAGGTACTAATCAAGATTCATTTCTGAAAAGATTAGATGTCCCTAACCCATCAGGTGCTCTTCCAGGTGCTGGGAATACAAATGAACATCGGCCAGGCTCTGCCTCTGAGCAGTCACCTACTTGCAGCAGAGAAGGCTGAGAGCAAACGCCCTGACATGTCTGTGGTGTGAACCACTCTGATGGAGGGACTGGCAGGAGAGCTTCCCAAATGTGGTGATGTTCAAGTGGATCTACAAGAATTAATAATGCATCAGGCAGACAGGGAGAGAAACCCTCTCGAAATCGGTTTCTTTATAATTCGAGAATTTAAGGAAAAAAAAAAAAAACAAAAACAACACTTTCCCACAGGACACAGAACCATCTAATGGCCAAGCCTGTGGACTCTTAGGGGCCTAGGGCTGACTCTTCCTCTACCACCAAGATCTTGGGAAAATATAAATAAAAACCGCAATAATAACGACTAGCAGTCAAGCCAACTTTTTTTTTTTCTTTCTGTCTGCAAAAAAGGGACAACAATAACAGAAACTACTTAACAAAGAAAACACATGTAAAGCATTTGACACAATACCAGGCACAGGTAAAATACTCCATACATGGTAGACTGTCACTGCTATCACAGGGAGCTTGTGCGGACCAAATGAGACTTGAGGTGTGAGATTTATGTGTGAAACCAAATCTCTGGGCTTATTACTCCAGGTAGAGGGACTATCTCATGTAAAGGCAGGGAAGTTAAAGGAGTGATGATTGTTTCTTGAAGGAAAATTTCTTGAGTGTGATGGAGAAAAACAAAGGTGCACAATGAAATGGGGGAGGTATTGAATCAAATAATCAGGCAATTGATCAATGGCCAAAGGTCTTGCTTTAATTATTCAGTTATGTGACCAGACATGCAGAACAAGAAAATCACAAGAGAAAAAAATCATTGCGATCATAATTTTGAGTTGAGATCTTTACATTTTTAAATAATGAAACATTTACATAATTATAAATAATATTAATACAAAACATACATAATAAATATTTTTAAAAATTTTAAGTAACAGTACTCATATATCCCCACTCCTAGATTTCACAGATGTCAACACTGTGGGATTTGCTTGGGACCTTCAGGAATTTTTTGTTTTTGTTTTTAAGTAATAAAATGTTACAGATACTGCCAAAGCTTCACCCTTACGCATTTGTGTGTATCACTCCCCTAGATGTTTTCATACTTTTACTACATACGTGAATTATCCCATAAACAAAATATAACCTTTTTTCTGACTGTTCTTAGAATTTTACATAACTAATACTATTTTGTATCATTTTATACCTTGTATGCTTCATTTAACATGTTTTCAAGATAGATCCATGTTGTTAGATGTAGATAGCGTTAATTCATTTTAACTGCTCGATCCCCTTTGAGGTTTGCACTTTGGCTCAGCAATTCTGCTTCTAGAAATCTCCCTAAGAAACCATCAGGTATGTACAGAAGACACTATGCTCAAAAAAGCTCACTGCAGAACAGTTCACAATAGTGAAAAAGGTGTGAAAAACCTCTTCTGGTCATCTTATTGCCAAGTAATAAACCTCCCAACTTTGGTGGCTTAAATCAACAGTAATTGCTTATTCCGTTCATGAGTCTTCAATTTGGGCAGAGCTAGGCAAGGACAGCTCATCTCCGTTCCATACAGCATTGGCTGGCGTGGTTGAAAAGCTGGGGACTAGAATTGTCTGGGGACGCACTTGCTCCCATATCTGGGGATTGATGCTGGCCCTTGGCTAGGACCTAAGCTGGGACTGTTACCAAAGCACCTACATGTGGCTGCTTCATGTGGCTGCTTGGCTTCCTCACAGCATGGCAGTTGGATTCCAGGAGCAAGTGTCCCAAGACAGCAAGGCAGATGCATGTGGGATTTTTAGGATCCAGCATTTTTATAATATCATCATCACTCTGCCACAATCAGCTGATCATAGAAGTTTACCCAGGTTCAAGGAGAGAGGATATAGAGAAGTCAGCCCAGACTCACCCAGGTTTGAGGGGTGTCACGCCATGTGGAATGTGATGTATTGTGGTGGCCACTTTTGGAAAATACAGTCTGCCACAACCTAACGGGTCACGCTACGGGACACGTAAATACACAAAATTTTTGTTTCTTTGCTTTTGTTGTTTTAAGAGCTGTAAAATGGTGGACATCTTTTCTCAAAACATAAGCATATTTCCATGCAGAATAAAAAGAATGAAGTGTTTAGAAGGAAGGAACTTTACACTGGTCTCTATGTATCTTTGTATGATGAAATGATATTACTTCTAGGCACGGAGAACTTCTTCCTCCCTTAGAGAACTCTCAGGAACAGGTACAAAAGAGAGTTACTTTTTACATTTCTTTTTTGTTTCTGTTGAACAGTGTGAAGAAAATCTCCTAGGTCTACAAACTGAGAACTATGATTAACCGTTGCAAAAAACGGCATCTCCTTGAGAGGACATCTTCCTTCTCTCTGCACTCCAGAAAACCCAAAGAGAGGCTCTGGGTGCCTTGTCTTCATCAGGAGCATGGTGGCTGAAGGGGCCTCTGGAGCCTGTATGGTTGGGTGTGACTCCCGGCTCTGCCGCTGACTCTCTGTGCTTCCTTAACTTCCCTGCGCTTCAGTTTCCTTATATGGACAATGAGTCTAATGTTACCACATACGATATTTTTGTAAACACTAAATTTGTTCATCTTGAATTCTGCTTAGACTTGATGAGTGCTTTTAAAGTCATCCGCTGTTATTATTAATCACGAGAGAGCTGATTCAGAAAGTTGGAAGTAACTTGCACCAGATTAAGTGGATTTAATCATGAACACTATCCCCCTGGGGAACCCCAGCATCCTCCCAACCCGCAGGATAATTAAAGTCGGGCTCTCTATGGAAATCTCTCCTGCCTCTCTTCCTCCATGTGAGAGTTGAAACTGTCAAGATGGGAGACTGCAGGAAGGGGACGTGCATCACAGACAGGCGGCAGGAACCTTCCTGCGTTCCTATTTTACAGATAGGGATGCGGCCTGGAGCTCCTGCCTGGGCGTGGTGGCCACAGGGCGCAGTGGCAAGTCCCATGTCCCGGTTAGATGGCAGTTCTCTTCCCAAATCCTTAGCTTTCCCCGACTCTGCTCAATAAAAGCTCCTTGCCCTGGGAAAGGCTGGGAATGGAGAAGCAATAGGGACCCGAAGGCTGTGTCTTCTCCAACGTGACAAGCTTGGGAGATAGACTTGGCTTCCCATCTGTTACTTATTAACTCGTGACCTTAGCAAATTACTTAGTCTCTTCTGCCTCATTTTACTCCGCTCAAAATTATCAAATGCCTATAAGGTTCTTTTCCGAGGGCGTCAGCGCAGTGCCTGACCCAGGGTGAGCCTCAGTGAGCAAGAGCCCGCGGTGGGCTTGGCAGAGAGGCGCGTCCTCGCAGTAACAGGGATGCTGAGACCTGGCTGAATTCTTCCTTCTTCCAGCGCCCCTGACTTCCCGGCGCTGGGAAACTCACGCGTCTGGAGTGTGTCCGTGCTGCGCCCCCGGGGGTGATTCCTGGAATCGCGACCTGGGGACCCGAGGCCACCCTGGGACCTGAGAGGCAGTCGTTGTCCAAAGGCGAGGCCCGGGTCCGCGAGTTTGGGGAGCTCCCTGCTGACCGTCCCCGTTAACCACGTTCGTCTGGGCACCCTCCTCGGGCACTGTCCATGATTCCTCCCGCACCTGCCGGATCCAAGAGTAGACGCAGAACCCGAACCTCAGACTTGGGCGATACTACGGGCAAGGAGGGCCTGGTCCCGCCGAGGTGCCCTCGGCCCCGCCCTCCACCAAGCGCAAGGAGGCACCGCCTCCGCTCCGTCCATTTCGTGCTGTGACCCTGAGCCCCGCCGCAGGGCGGGGGAGTGCAAGAAAATCTTGAGGTGGGTCGGGGAACTGGACCAGATGCCCTCCCGCACCGCCCCGGCCCCGGGGAAATCGCTCCCAGGCTCCGCGGCGCAAGGACTGGCCGCCGGGCAGAGGCGCGGCGCTTTGATGTCGCGCGGCCACACGGTGGCGCTGCCGCACCGCCCGCTGGCGGAGGCTGGGGACCAGGGGTGCCCGGGGTGGGGTGGAGCCGGGACGCGCGCACTCCCCCGCCACGCCCGGGGCTCATCCTAGAACCCGGGCGCCCGCAGGGTCGCGAAGCCAAGTGTAGGTCATTCCCCTCCCCCTCGGAACCCGTGCCTGCCGTGCGCATCGCTGACACGGATCCTGCACGCGCACATGAGCTCCTTAGGGAAACTGAGGCTGAAGAACTGGGAACCCTGCATTTAGTCCGTTCTCCCGTCCGTTAGAAGAAAGGGGCGCAACTAAGGGGAAGAGAAGGCGCTGCAGGGATTCATTCCCAGGCGGTCCCAGTTGCCGCCACAACACCCGGCAGGTCCGAGGTAACCCGTTCCGCATGCGAGGAAATGAGGCTCGATATTGGCGGAGGCCACACTGCTGAGAGGCGGTGTTCAGCCCCAGGGCTGTGTGCCCCAGCTCTGCAAAGTAGTCACAGCCTCCGTCTCCGTGCCGTTCACACTCCTTAGCGGTTTTTGACAGTGACCTACAGTGAGTTGTCTGTTTACATCCGCGCGCGCGCGCACGCACACACACACAAACACACATCTATAGAGAACTGACAATGACACTTCACCTTAATTAGTGTGATGCACTCTGTTTTCTTTTATGATTCTGTGCTATGTCTTTTCTACCTTTCTTTCAGTGCTGGGTGTGATCTGTTAATCTCACTACTCACTAGTGGGTTCCTAGTGGCAGTCTGACCAACAACTTCATAGGGGCTGGCTGGGCTCTTCCAGCCATGGAAGTGGATGGAAAGCTGTCTGTGTAACAGGACACAATCAAGACCAGATAAAGGTGGGGAGACTGATTCCCCACAGATCCCCTCCGCATGTGCTGAAAGGCAGATTCTGACTCAGTGGGCCTGACTCTGGCATTTCCTACAAGCTCCCTGTGAGGCCTACCACTCCATACTGGGAGTGACAAGTCCCCATCGCGTGTGTTACCATGAAAGCAATTCTGAGACCAAATTCTGCCATTCATGCGATGGCTATTAATAAGCAGACACAAAAACTAGATCAACCTGTTCTTGTGGTTCTGAGGCACAGTGCCGGAAATCCAATGCTCTCCTCTATCCCCACCACCACCGCCCCCCCAAACACCCCTCTTTCATGTCATGGTGATAGAATTTAGGGTGAATGCTGTTGAGTCAGGGACCTCACTTCCTTCTCCCCCCCAGGGTGGATCTCTAATGAAGTTTGAGTCAATGGGATGTGAGCAGAAGAGATATATGCAAATCCCAGGCGATCTCCTGGGAGGTAGCCTACCTTACTTGACTTAAAAGAAAACTTAAAACTTGTACTCCAACTTAAAATACAAGCCGAGTGTTCCTGAGTTTCTTTCTTTTCCCTTCCAGCAAGTAGGAAAATGCTCACAATTCAGATATGACCCTGCAGACAAGGGCAACGGCCTAAAGCAACAAGCTGGAAGGAACCTGGATCCCTGAATCATTGCATGGAGCAGAGTTGCTCCATCAACCAGATCTTTCACCTAGAGATGCTTATTTAAGAGAGAAGCAGTCTTCTTTAAACCTCTGTATTATACTGAACTGCCTTGGGGGACTTGTCCCTTTGTTACAGCAGCATATTCTCATTTAGGTTCATCTGAAGCAAATGCAAAAATATTCTGATGACAGAATCAACTAATGGGACAGAATCAACAAACGGGAATCTGATCAGGTAACAGAATCCTCTGTTGAGTGCGTTTGGGGGAAGACCTTGGGGGAAGGGAAGGAGAGAATAGAACCACAGCTCTGAACCTAGGGCACGAGATTCCCATGCTACTTTCTTGCAACCATGGAGATAGCCCTGCGTATATCTTTCTAGCCACCACCCATTAGAACCACCCATTTCACCACCCACAACAAAAAAATCTTTTTTGTTCTTAATGAACAAACCCTCTGGGGAAGACTTGGAAAACAATTTTTGAAGCCTAGGGTCCTTCCTATGTTTACTAATTGCTCCACCTTCCTGCCCTGTGTATCACTTAAAGTTAAATTACACACACGTATACCTCCTATATCTATACTGTTTAAAAGTAAATGCAGACAATATTTTACTTTGGATTTTCCCAGAATATTATTATAGCTTAAGTGGCTATTTACCTCCTTGCTCATTATTTCCTTTATTACATTAAAGGAATTTGGCTCGAGCCCCATTGCAGATGTGATAGAAACCCTGCCCCATCTCCAAAAGTCCTCAGTGGTGGGACCTTCCTTGATTCTTATCACCCCAGACCCCTATTTCTTGCTTTTCCTGACTTCTCTGGCTCCACATGCATCTCAAGCCTCATGATGGTTCCCTCTTTCTGACCCATGTCAACATGGAAGGGAAGGTACATCTGGTGAAGATTGGTGGGCAGCAGGGCGGGAGTGGGGTTACACTGCAGTGTGGTGCCGCTGATTATTTTAAAATTTCATAGTGGACGTCCCTGTCTTCAGAGCCCTTCAGCCGTCCTCACTGTAGGCTATTTCTTAGTGATGTGCCTGCACCTTAGCTGGCCTGTGTCTTTGGGCTCTGTGTGACTTGTGGTTCTCTCCCTTCATCATCCCACCTGGCCTCTGCTCCCTGGCCCCTTATCCAGACAAAAAGTCCTGTGCGCAAAATTGAATTGCAAACCAACTTGTTAAAACAATTCTGTCATTCCCTCATTCTGTGCTTTGTTCCCGAGCCCCTTTTTTATAGCATCTGTGCTGTGGAGAGTTCTGCTTAACACAAACAAACTCCCAAACACACGAATGCACACAGAAAGTCTCTTGCCAGATCACACCTAACTTCTCTCTCCCCTCACCCCAAGTACATGCGCGGCTGATCCAGGGATCCCTTTAAATCTCTGCAGCAGCTCTTCACTGGTTGGTGCTCATCACCATTGCCACAGGGACCGCCAGGCCCCCTCCCTTCCAGCCTCCTATCTGCCTGGGTGTCCACACATCTCCTGTGCCACTCATCCCAGCCACGTCACACTCTCCAAAAGCGGCCAGCTCAGCTTTCTCAGCTTTTTTCCTTTGCACATTTGCTGTCCTTACCGTTTGCTCTCCTGGCTGTCTTCACCTGGAGTGTCTCTCCCTGAACTCTATCCAGCGGCTGTCTCACCACTGCCAGGAAGCTCTCCTTGACTTCTCAGGCTGAGTGAGGGGCTCCTCTAACCCCTCCAGCCTGTCTATCCTGGTACTTAAAACTCATTTCAGGAATTTTAGCTTTCCTTGTCTCTGCCCTCCAATAGATGGAACTCTTTAGGGGCAGAACTACTCTACCTGCTGTTATTTATCCTATAGATGAGTGCATAGGAGGCAGGCCTTCAGTGCATGTTTGTTAACTGAATGTAAGAGTGTAACTTGTTGCTGACTGAATGTACAAGACCTGTCGTTCACCTGTTGAGGTAAAAATCTGACTGGAGGACAGTCTGGAAGGGGTGAAGCAAAGGAAGTAGGGGTGCCTGGGAGACAGCTTTAGGGCTGTCCGGGGAGAGGGACGTCTGGGCAGCATGTTTATAATCAATCAAGACACTCATTGGCCTTTAGTTTTCTTCCCACCAGCGGGCCAGCCCTCTGTCCTCTTCTTCCACTGTCTGGGACAGGTCTGTGCATCTCCTTCTCATTCTGCCTCTGAGTGGTTCTGCCTGCCTTCCCTGGGATGGGTAGACAGTAGCATGAGCACTGAAGTGGGTTTGTCCTGAGCCTCCATGTCTTGGAAGGGGGCCACCAACATCTCTGGTGACCATTGGGGGTTCCCCTTTGCAGCGGGGTAAAGGCATTCCTGAATTCTGAATGTCTGTTGAGAGATAGTGCTTTCACGACTCTCTTCCAAACACCCCCATCCCAAGAAGCGTATGTGCTCTCTGGACGGAGGGGCTATCTCAGCGAGGATGGGCCAGGTCACATCTCAGGAATGATAGACTGTAAAGCAACAATGGTGTGTTCTTCCTGACTCCATGACATGTTCATTTTGCATAGACAGAAGGGCTCTAATCATTGCAGTTACTTCAAGAACTCGCTTGAGCCACCCCAAGCCAGTTCTTTTTTCTTTTTCTTTTTTTTAAATTGAGACGGAGTCTCTCTGTCACTCAGGCTGGAGTGCAGTGGCACAGTGTCAGCTCACTGCAACCTCTGCCTCCTGGGTTCCCGGGTTCAAGCGATTCTCCTGCCTCAGCCTGCCGGGTAGCTGGGACTACGGGCACCCGCCACCACGCCACCTGGCTGTTTTTTGCATTTTTAGTAGAGACGGGGTTTCAGCCTGTTGCCCAGGCTGGCCTCGAATTCCTGACCTCAAGTATCTGCCCACCTTGGCCTCCCAAAGTGCCGGGATTACAGGAGTGAGCCACCGAGCCCGGCCAGCCAGTTCTTGAAAGAGCCCCGGAGAGTCCCACACCCTCGGACTCACTACACTTCTCCTCTCTCATTGGTCAGAACCAGTCACATGGCCCCTCCCACCCACGTGCGGACCAGGAAGTACAATCCTACCACAAGGCCTGTCCGCAAGGATACCATCCTACCACAGCACTAATGACTACCCTATGGGGTGAGGAAAGGAAAGTCTAAAAGACAAAGAGGCGAAATGGAGGCTTTTAGAACATTAGGCAAATCTGGCCGCCCTTGAGGCACAATGGCTTGGACTTTTGGCTGGCCTTAGAGCAGCGCACTTGCAGGCCTGCCTCAGGCTTAGAGGACAGAGGAGGGTGGAGGCTCAGTGGGCCCCCAGAACGCATTTCCCCTTCCCCAGTGACTTGCCTCTGGGCCTGCCCAACCCAAGCTGCCTTTCAGAACTTCATTGCTCCCTAGAATGCAACTCCAGTGAATACAATGGGCATTGACCTCTCTTCCATTTCACCATTTTTGTAAATTATACTTTAAGTTCACGGGTACATGTGCAGATCGTGCAGGATTGTTACATAGGTATACACCTGCCATGGTGATTTGCTGCATCCATCCCCCTGTCACCTACATTAGGCATTTCTCCTGATGTTATCCCTCCCCAATCCCCCCACCCCCTGCTCTCTCTCCCCTAGCCCTTCCTACAACAGGCCCTGGTGTGTGATGCTCCCCTCCCTGTATCCATGTGTTCTCATTGTTCAACACCCACTTATGAGTGAGAACATGCAGTGTTTGGTTTTCTGCTCTTGTGTAGGTTTGCTGAGAATGGTTTCCAGATTCGTCCATGTCCCTGCAAAGGACATGAACTCATTCTTTTTTATGGTTGCATAGTATTCCATGGTATAAATGTACCACATTTTCTTTATCCAGTCTATCATTGATGGGGATTTGGGCTGGTCCAAGTCTTTGCTATTGTAAACAATGCCACAATGAAAAAAAAATTTTTTTTTGAGACGGAGTCTTGCTCTTGTTGCCCAGGCTGGAGTGCAGTGGCGTGATCTCAGCTCACTGCAACCTCTGCCTCCCGAGTTCAAGCAATTCTCTTGTCTCAGCCTTCCAAGTAGCTGGGGATTACAGGCATGTGACACCACGCCCAGCTAATTTTGTATTTTTAGTAGAGACAGGGTTTCTCCATGTTGGTCAGGCTGGTCTCAAACTCCCGACCTCAGGTGATACGTCTGCCTCGGCCTCCCAAAGTGCTAGGATTACAGGCGTGAGCCACCGTGCCTGGCCCGATTTCACCACATATAACACGATGTTCCCCATCGTTTTGTGTTGATACAGCCTCTTCTTTCTGATGGCAAATCCTTAAGTTCAGAGTCAATCTCAAGGCTTTCTCTGTATCCCCCAATGTATGGGGCTGGGCATTCACCCAACATCTACTGGGTCCTGATAATGCCCTCCACCTTGGGAAGATAAAAACCAACACACACAAAAATTAATGCAAAAGGAAGGTTTAAGGAGGGGAAAGATGTGGTCCCTACCTCAGCCTATCAAGGTGCCCAATAAATGCTTAAACTGAGTCATATCATCCTTGGACACACAAAACCACACTGTCAACTTCTTGTATGACAATGTCATCATCTCTGTTTAAGTGACAGCTTCACAGAGGTGAATCTGTCCACTATTCTGTATCTCTGCACTGGCCAGTAGAGAGGCTTCTAGTCACATCACTGTTGAGCATTTGAAATGTGGCAAGACCAAGGAACTGAATTTTTAACTGAATTGCACTTACTGCTGTAAGTGGAAAATAGATATCAGATGTCAAAGACTTGTAAGAAAAAAAGAATGTAAAATATCTGATTAATATTTTTCTCTTGAGTATATTTTTAAATGACGTTATATTTCTACTGAGTGGTTCAGCTCTAGAAAGCCCAGGGCAGGATTTGGGTAAGATCAGCCGCTTTCACATTTTCATTTACAAAGCTTCGAATTATAACATTTGATCAAACCCAACTTTGGAAAAGTTATCATAAAGATGGCATTCGAAGTTTAGGGCATTTAATTTTTGGTTCCCTTTATTCTCCGCGCTGCTTTTCTCCCAAACCTATGACTACAAAGAAAACTAGAAGCATCTCACTTATTCCACAAACTGATCTCCACGTCTTAACTAAATAGCAATTGCTGTGCTGTATTTTATACACACACACATGCTCCTACAGGGACCAATATTTTCCCGTGTGTAAAGCGACATGCCTGATTGCTAGATTAAGCAACGGAAATTAATTATTACAGTAATTATTCGGCCACTAAATATTTGAATGCTAGACTTGACATAACCGTCCCGGGAGCCACCTTCGGCTTCCTGAATGTGTTAGTATCGACAAGGCGGCTCATACAAATGTATTTTTAACACACCTTCTTATACTGCATCTTGCCACTGTGAGTCAGGTGTGTTCATTTCAGTCAGTGGGAGGGTCAGGGGCTGTACATCCTACGTCACAGAGAAATAGACAGCTGGCTTTTGGCACCCATCTCTCCAGGACTGAAATCAAATGCCTGGAAATTAGAATCTGCCGTCTTCAGGGAGGCCACACAGTGGGGTGTTGACACATCTAGTGTGAAAACACTAGCTGGGCAACTGCAGAAACCAGAAAGTGGCTGCTGGAATGGGCTCATAACCAAGCCACCCGCCCTGAGGGAAGGAGTCTATCTATCTGGGATTCCTAAGGCTGGGGAAGCCCCGCCAAGGTGTCTATGGGCGGTCCCATCCATTCCTTCTAAGACGTTGCTTTTTGTTTTCTCTTTCCATCATATCCCTTGTACATGTGTCTCTCCAGGGGGCATCACCTGCCTTCTGTAAGGCAGGATGGGGAAGGGATTTCTTTTAGGGTGAAGAGGGTGAAGAGACTTCTTTTTATTATGAAATCCTGTCTCTACTAAAAATACAAAAATTAGCTGGGTGTGGTGGTGGGTGCCTGTAATCCCGGCTTATCAGGAGGCTGAGGCAGAAGAATTGCTTGAACCCAGGAGGTGGAGGTTGTGGTAAGATGAGACGGCACCATTGCACTCTAGCCTGGGCAAGAAGAGTGAAACTCTGTCTCACAAAACGAAAGAAAAAAGAAAGACCGAGAGGAGATAGAGAAGAGGAAGGAAGGAAGGAAGGAAGGAAGGAAGGAAGGAAGGAAGGAAGG
>NW_022436960.1:14194225-14215107 GCF_009761245.1 Sapajus apella | reverse complement strand
AAGGAAGGAAGGAAGGAAGGAAGGAAGGAAGGAAGGAAGGAAGGAAGAAAGATAGATCTAATCGGGAGGCCAAACTGGGAGGATCTCTTGAGACAAAGAGTTTGAAACCAGCCTGGGCAACATAGCAAGTCTCCATCTTTATGAAAAATAAAAAGAAAGTTAGCTGGACATGATGGCTTGAAGGTGTAATCCCAGCTACCTGCGGGACTGAGGCAGGATGATTGCTTGAGCACAGGAGTTCAAGGTTACAATGGGCTATGATTGTAGGAATGCACTCCATCCTGGATGACAGAGAGAAACCTTGTCTCTAAAAATAAAATAAAATTAAAAAAAAAAAAAAAAACTTAAATTTCAAACAAGATCATTTTCCCCTACTGCTTAAAGAACTGCTGCTACCTCACAGAAAATTGTTATAAACTTCCAATTTAGGCAAGAATCCACATTCACTGGGGAAGAGATTTCTTTTAGGGTGAAGAGGGTGGGGAAGAGATTTCTTTTGGTCACATATCCAGGTCAGGACCAAAGCTTTCAGACAGCAGCTCTCCAGTCAGGCCTTGCCTAGCAAGACATCAAGAAGTCCCTGCTGCTTGTCACTCCCCTCTGCATTTCTTTCTGCTCTGGGCTCTGCCTTCATTCAGGAGGTATGTGATGGTTAACGCAGCTGAAGCTGGCTCAGATGTTTCAAGGAGCAGATTTACAGGGTAAAAAACATTCCCTCCACTTCTTCTTTTCGCACCTTGGGGTGGGTTTGAGTCTGATGTCCTGGGGGCATCTTCACAAATTCTTGCGCTTTTTTTTCACAAGTCACCCAGTTAAATCACCACGTTAGGACATCTGGGGTCACCAGGTAATTCTCTCTGACACATTCCCATTGTTCCTGCTTTAAAACTGTCAGGTCAACTCAGAAAACTATCAAGCCACATGTCGGAGGCTATTAAAGGCAGTGGCTTCACTAAAAGCCAGAAGAGAGGCTCCAGTGTAGCCAGACGCCTGGCCTAACTCACCTGAGTTTTCATTCTGTAGCTCAAGGCCAGAATTGCTTTGACCTTCTCCAAAACAGTGAGTCTTCAAAGACATAAGCCTACATGTGGCAAATGCATCCCAAACAATTCCTACTCCTCTTGAAAAGCATCATTGTCTACTAATAAAGAGAAATTAGTAATTGTAACAATGGCATTTGGTATTTTATCTTCAGGTACATTATTAAGCATTTTAGAATATTATTTTATTCAATGCTTATGTATTCATGCAAAATACACTTACATGGTCTCGACCAGCCCCTCCCTCATAGAGCTCCCATTCCATCCTGGGACAATGGAACTCTTCAAGGCAGACAGGGGTCAAGGCTCATCCCCTCCGCCTACCTCTGACCTCAGCTGTTGCCAGGACGGACACTTCCCCATCTCCAGTGCCCTTGAATTTCAGGAGGGAGGAAGGGGCTTCATCCCCAGAGTAGGTACAGCCTGGAAGAGCAAGGAGTTCGTCTCAAAGGATGGGGATGGCTGGTGGGAGAGACATGTCAAGCCTTTCACCTTTCAGATGGACCATTCCCAGGCACGTGCCTCGAAAGCTCTCCAAGGCCCCTCAACAGTACAGGCCCACTTGGCTGGCAGGGCCTCCTAACCCCTGCTTTGTGGGATTCTCCTTCTTGTCTGTTTCATGCTTACCACCGCTTCCCTCCTGCTCCCTGGATCACCTCCCGGGTAAACTGCCCGCACTCACACCCTTGTCTCAGGCTCTTCTTTAGAGGAACTCAAACTGGATTATTTTCTTATTTTACAGATGCAAACTTTGAGGCAAAAATGCCTTGAAATCATAAGCAGCAGAGCCAGGACTCACACCAGGTTTGTGTGACCCCCACAGTCCAAGGACCCAGCACTGAGGTGATGCTGTCTCCTGCTGTCAAATGCATTAGAGTTGCCCCAGTGACACTCAGATTTTTTTTTTTTTTTGACAGAATTTTGTTCTATCGGCCAGGCTGGAGTGCAGTGGTGTGATCTCGGCTCACTGCAACTTCTGTTTTCCCAGCTCATGCAATTCTCCAGCTTCAGCCTCCCAAGTAGCTGGAATAACAGGCATGTGCCACCATGCCCGGCTAATTTTTGTATTTTTAATAGAGATGGGTTTTCACCATGTTGGCCAGGCTGGGCTTGAACTCCTGACTACAGGTAATCCACCCACCTTGGCCTCCCAAAATGCTGGGATTACAGGCATGAGGCACTATGCCCAGCCAGCACTCAGATTTATACTGATTACCCAGACTGATACTTTTCAAGACAGCCCCACTCCATCACCCAGTAGTTCTAATGATTACAAAGCTCTGATTGGCATTCATCTCATATCTACATCTATGAAGCTTCATGTATTTTTTCTTCATCAGTGAACACCTATTCACTGGTGTCTAGAAGCTGGACACTGTGCTAGGCATGAGAGCACAGCTCTAATGAGGCAAATATGGTCCTTTTGTTCACAGAGCTGCCTGCCTGGGACTGCTGAGCACCATGCAGAGTGGCAGCTTGCAGGCTGCTCTGGGGACATGGAGCGGGGCATCTCTCCCAGCCACACTGTCCTTCTCAGTAACCTAGAATAGGATTCTCCCTGTCCACATGAGTCCTGCAGGGAGTGGGTGCAGATATCATGTCCCATCCTCTGTTCTCCACGTCCATCAGCCAGCCTTTGAATGGACCTTGATGGCAGAATGGAGCCCATATCCCCTGGTGCGGTCAAATGAGAAACCAATGCAGAATACATTTCCTTTCCCAGAGAAGAGACCCAGACCTCGGCAGGGAGTCTGGGAAACCATGGATGAGTCCCTTTTTATTTTTATTTTTTGACATGAAGTCTTACTGTATCACCCAGGCTGGAGTGCAGTAGTGCGATCTCAGCTCACCGCAACCTCCACCTCCGAAGTTCAAGCAATTCTCCTGCCTCAGCCTTCTGGCACATGCCACCACACCCGGCTAAGTTTTTTTGTATTTTTTTAGAAGAGATTGGGTTTCACTGTGTTATCCAGGATGGTTTTGATCTCCTGACCTTGTGATCTGCCAGCCTTGGCCTCCCTCAGTGCTGGGATTACAGGCATAAGCCAATGTGCCCGGCCACCACGGACAAATCCTTGAATCTGTCCCCAAGGTTAGTCTTTGGAAGACCCCACTGGGCTTTTCCCTGATGCTGAGTAATTCAAGCCCTGCTCCCTAACCCTCCCACCAAAAACACTGGGAGCACAGGCCTAAGATGCCTGAATAGGTCCTAGGAAGTGAAAACAATATTATGTTCCATTTTCCCTTGTGTTGCAACTGATACAGAAGGTAGAAATTTACATGACCAATTAGTGGGTAGAAGGCTTTGGAGTCTGCCTTATTTAAAAAAAAAAATAGCCTTGTGAAACTGCTAGACTTGTCTGCTTTCTTAAATTTCAGATGGTCGGTCCCACAGCAAAGCAACATATTGTTTGGCAATTAGGTTGCTGCAGCAGGCTAGAATGGCTCAAAAGCAGCCACAAAAGCACAGAAATGTGACCTATTTTTAAACGGCTTTCCCAGCAACATGAATGTATGCTCAAAGTTTGACTTCCTTCCCTCTGATCTATTAAGTTCTCATGTGGATTTTTCTTTTTGAAATATTTTTGGAAATGGGATTCTAGACATGTGTCCCTGGACGTCTTGGAAAGGCAAACCTCAGATTCCTGGGAAATGACACTACGACCTTGAGCTGCCCTTGCTGTATCCATGGTCAACCCCTCCCCTGCCTGCCCCCATCTTGCCTGATGACAACAACCCAACAGGAGTTCTCTCTTCCACTATGATTGGCAAGGCAGCAGCCAACTCCAATCTCAGAAAGGCCCATTCACCCATCCATTTATCCATCATCCACCCCTGTCTGCCTCTATTTAGTAATTGATTCAATGAATACTAACCTTCCACTACATGCCAGGAACTGTGTTAGGGGCCACGCTAAGCCCTTGAGACACTGCAGGAAATAAGAAAGTCTCAGATGTCCTCTCACAAGCCCTTTCATCTAGCAGGGAATGGATGTTATTCAAATATTTTACAAATAATTAGCTACAATTGTGGTAGGTGCCCCTAAGGTGAGTATAAGGCACTATGTGCACCTATAATAAAAGGGACCTAAACTAGCTGAGTTCCCTAAGGTGATACTCAAGTTGACAGATGGAGAAATAGATGGTGTCAACAAACTAAAGAGGGGAAGGAGAGGGAGGGCAAGAGATTTAGGAATGAAGCGTCTGCAAAGGGTCCTGGGAAGAAGGAGTATTTGCTTTGAGGGGACATGTAAAGACCACTGTGGCCAAAGGGTGGGAGCTCAGGGGAGAGGGGATGGGGCAGGATGGGCTGGAGAGGGAAGCTCTGGCTCCATCATGCAGGATTTGGGAGGAAAAGGGGAAGCCAGGGGAGAGTGATGTGTGTGGTGCTGGAGTCTCTTGTGTTCAGGAAGGCCATCTGCTGACTGCTGTTTGGAGAGTGGGCTCCAGAGGAGAGGGTGGGGTGAGGGGTGGGAGGTGGAGGTCGGATGCAGGGAGGGATGTCAGGAGGCCAGTGCATTATCCCTGGAGAGGTGACTGTGGCTGGGAATGAGGGTAGTGGCAGTGAAGAGAAGCAGAATGGTTCAAAATACACTTTGGAAGGGACCTATGAGGACTCCTTGATGCTCTCTGGCAGCCCAGATGAGCCCCCTGGACATGCTGCACAGCTTCAGAGCTGAGCCAGGCCCTCGGCAGCCTCCTGCTTCTGATCCATGGCTGCGCAAGGGTCTGCAGGATCAGAGGGAGAGGATGGCTTCACCTCTGCCCACCTCTCCTGCTTCTGTTTCTGGAGGGATTGTGTTGTGCTGCTGTTCTCTAACCGTTTGTAGAGTGAGTAACTAAGGAGAGGTGTATAGAAACTTTTTGAACCCTCCTTTCTTTCTCTGCATGGCTCTAGCACATACCAGCCTCCTGGCCATACCGTCAACATTCAATTCATACTTGGGGATTGAGCCGTCATTCCATACAATCTCAGGAAAGGGGAGAATCAGGTGCATTCTCGCCTTGACCTGTTGTAGCCTACACTGGCTGTCAGATCAGCCAGGAGGCTTTACAAACTAAGGAAGGGGAAGATGGGAGCAATAAGTTCCCTGAACCCTAATTCGGGAAGTTGAAAAAGCCACACTGTCAGCACAGTCCTCAAATACAATAATTATCAAAGAGTAGCATCAAAGGACACAGTAGGGGCCGAGAGCAGTGGTTCTCACCTGCAATCCCAGCACTTTCGGAGGCTGAGGCAGGAGGATCACTTGAGCACAAGAATTTGATAACGGCATGGGCAACATAGTGAGACCTTGTGTCTACAAAACGTAAAAAATGCACTCAGTATGGTGGCACACACCTGGAGACTGAGACAGAGGGATCACTGAAGCCCAGGAGTTCAGGGCTACAGTGAGCTATGATCATGCTACTGCACTCCAGCCTCCCAGATGAGGTCCTTTCTCAAACAAACAACAAAAAAGAAAAGGAAAAAATGGTGTGGCTTTCTAACATATGATCCCCTGTCTTATCTTCCTGCCTAGCTGCATGTATGCCACCCCCTCTCCGTTCTGTGCACATGGCAGACATCACAAATCAATCAAGATGCTTTTTCTCAAACGGAACTTTCAGGAACATTCTCAATACTATGCTGCAGGCTTTTCAGTTGACTAAGGTTTGTATGGGATGTGAAACCTATTTGCCATCCGTGGTCTTGAGTCTTTAACCAAGATAATCAACTTGAGAAGATTCTTTAAGCAACCATTTGGGCAAATGCCCAAGCTTTTACGTAGGCAAATCTCCTAGCCATCCTAGGCAGGTGGTGGCCAATTCTTTCAAAGGTTTCCATGGCTCTCGATTCCCCCATCATACTCCAGCATCCATCCTGCCCTGATTTATCCTGACAAAAGATTTTCCCTCACACACATTTACCTGAATTCTTCCTTCCTTGCTTTTCAGAGAAAAGGAAGAAGGAAAGAGAAAGGACCAGAATCACCTGGATACAAGGAACTTGCTGTTCAGATCTTCTTAACCTTTCAGTTTGTCTGTTGCTTGGGAATCATTGCCCCAGGGTGTCACTGTACCCAACAGAAGGGGGATCACATTTTAGCAACAGTAGCAAAGCAAATGGCCTTGGACTTTCAGTTTCTCGGTTTCCGGTGATTAGGCTTCTGCACATCAACCCCAGGACAGGGTCATTCTATAGCCTCTCAATGACGTTAAGGTATTTCGACTACTTGGTCTTCACTTTCCCTTGGTAATAGAGACACCAAGATCCTATTGCTCCCCAGCAAACAGGCAGGAGAGATAAGAGTCAGAGGAAAGCACGAGAGAAAGGTTAAGAGCAGCAATTTCTTAAGTCATACCCAGAATCAGGATTGTAAGTGTGATTTTCTGTTACCTGCCCCAGGCCTCACAGCATTAAAGGTGGATCCATTTTTCCAATCCCACTCACCTGGCCCGGCCTCCCCAGACACAAATTCGAATGGCGTTGGCTCCTGGGTACACTAGGGGGCGCCAGCAGGCCTGTTTTCCAGGACGGCCCCAGCGTTCCCTCCGGCCAGGAGGGGAGGACCACGACGGCCAGGCCAGCTTGCTCTGAGCAGCGCCGGACGTGGAGGGGTGTCTTGGAGTGGGGTCTAGAAGGGAGAACGAGTCCTTCCCACCGGGTCTGAGCTGCTTTCTGGTTGTGTTTTCCGAGCTGGGGAGGAGGAGAGGCTGCGTAAAGGTGCTGGCCTGCTCCTGGCCGGGGCTGGCAGCCCGGCAGCCGCCGCGGGCGAGTCAACGCCTGGGAAGTGCGTCCAAGGGCGGCCCTTTCAAGCTGCCTGGAACTTTCTGCCATCACACTGAGGCCACTGTTTGACCCAGTCCCGGGCCAGGGAGGCAGGGGCCGATCACATCCCGGGGCAGCGCTTCTCCCTGGCACCGAGTCTGTGGAAAGAGGGCGGGAAGGTTCTTTCCACACTGGAGGGCCGGCGCTGGGAAAGGAGGGTGGTGCGCTCCGCCCCGGGAGCAGCAGGCGCTGCCTCCCCCCGCAGGCTCCTGCTCCACTGGCCTACTTCAGCCTGGGGTGGAAGGAAGCCAGCTCCAGGAGGGCAGAGGCTTCCTCTCCACCCCTCTCTTCCAGAACCTTCAACGGGAGCCTTGTTCTCCCCGGCCAGGGAGCTGCGGATGGTGACCACCGTTTCCCAGCCCAGCAAGGGGAAAGGAGTGGAGGAAATCAGCGCAGGGTTTTTATGGCCAAATATTTCTTTCCCTGGGAGGACAACGCATTCAAACCGCCGAGTGGAGATTGCAGTTAGTCCAGCCATAAACCATCTTAATGAACGCTAATAGAGAGCCACAATTATTGTTGACTTCAAAACGCAAACAAGAACTTTAGACAGTGATCCCTATCAGCCGGTGGGGCCGGGCGCAGATGCCGGGTGCTGTTTTGGCCGTTGCCTAGCAATGGAAAATGAACTGTTCCTGTCTCTTGTCACTGGAGGTGGAGGTAGGACAATGAGCTTTATTGGACTGAATAGGTATGAAATTAGTTTATTCTTTTTCACTTGGAGAAGGCAATTGGCAGCCAAGAGAGTCACTCGGAAAAGGAGTATTTTAGAGGCTGGGGGTGACCTTCTTTTCTTATGACTTGGGTAAATCCTAACCACCTTGTTTTCCTCTACAGATAAAGTTTGAGCTTTTGCCAGGAGTGTCCCTCCGAAACTATCATCAATCAGACAGAATATCTGCCAGTACAAACTCACAGACAAGGGTGGGAATTAGGGTTAGGAGGATGAAGTCTTGGGTGGAAAATTTAAGGCAATGCCAAAAACTTAGTAGCCAGGACAAATAATAGTTGAGTGCAATATTTTTTAGAAGTCAAAATAAACGTAAAAAATTCATGGTAAAAAAAAAATCAGATTTTAAATAAAGAGAAGCTCAATATCACTGATTTTTATTTTTCCTTTGGCTTCAGGCTTTAATATGGCACAGTGCGTTACTGCCAAGGACTTTTCACTGCACCAAAAACATTTGCAACACGGAAAGTTTTGGGAGCTGCTTTTTCCTCAACAGTGTTGATGCTATGAAGCATAGAGTCCTGTAGCTGGGCAGAAGGGAGGGTCTCTTTCTGCAGTTCTTTAGCAGGCTTCTTCCAAGATAGTAGGAGGCAAATGGCCTTGTGGAGGAACCTACCTATGCTTCCGGGGCAGTGACACAGGAAGTACTAAGGTACAGGAAGTACTAAAATCTCAGGGCACTGCTAACACAGTCAGCTAAAATTGCCCAAAACACCGTTCCTAAGACAACAGGGACAGACCCAGAGCTGGCAGTTTATGGCACAATTATCTCTCCTTTTGTTATTAGTATTAATAGTAACTCCCTATTTATTGAGAACCTTCACGTGGAATCACATGGAATTGCCAATACTGAACCTTTTTTAACCTACAAACCTAATGTATATGGTTTAACCCAATGTATGCCGAGTATGGGAGGCTGAATAATGAACCCCAAAGATGTCCACATTCTAATCCCTAGAACCTGTGAATATCACCTTACATGGCAAAAAGGATTTTGCAGATAAGATTGAATTAAGGATTTTTTTTCCTTTTTTTAGAGACAGGGTCTTGCTATGTTGCCTAGGCTGGAATGCAGTGGCTGCTCATAGATATCGTCATAGCACACTACAATCTCAAACTCCTGGACTCAAGCAATCCTCTGGCCTCAGCCTTCTGAGTGGCTAGGACTACAGACATGCACTATTGCTCCTGGCAAATTAAGGATTTTTTAGATGGAGAGAGTATCCTGGATTATCTGGTGGACTTAATCATTAACAAAGGTTCTTATGTAAAGAAAAGTCAGTGTGACAATAGAAGTAGACTTGAAGATGCTGTGTAACTGGCTTTGAAGATAGAGGAAGGGGCCACAAGCCAAGGATTGTTGGCAGCCTCTAAGCTGGAAGAGGTAAGAAGCAGGTTCTCCTGTGGCCTCTCTGGGAGAAATGCATTACTGCCTATACCTTAACGTTAGCCAAGTGAAACCAATTTTAGACTTCTCACTTCCAGAACTGTAAGATAATAAATTTGTGTTGTTTTAAGGCACTAAGTTTGTGGTAATTTGTTGCAGCAATAGGAAACTAATAGACCAGGCATTATGTTAAGTACTTTATATCATCAAATGTATAAAAATCCTCAGCCTGCTTGAGCACTTTCTATGTTTGGGTTATTTTCTCTCTTTGCATCTTCAATTTCTTTTTTCTTATTGGGCCTTCCCATTGGTATATACACATGCTTTCATGTGTATCACCTTCAAGAATAAAACCAAACGAAAAACCTAATAACATCCACTCATGATAAAAAAAAAAAAATCGTGAACTAGAAATAGAAATTTCTTCCAGCTAATGCAGAATTTCTACCAAAAGTCCATAACAAACAAAGTTTAAAAATTTAGAATATACTATATAAAGGATTTTAACCTGGGTTCCACAGACAACCACTGGGTTGTTGAGCAGAATTCAGTAGGTTCATTATCATGTATAGGAAAAAATTAATATTTATTTTCACAGATCCAGAACTAAACAAATTTAAAGATTCAGTTATGAACATAGACAACAGACCATAGTAGCCTTGCAGTATCTATGACTTTACCACTAATAAAATTACAGATATTTTTATGTCATATTCTAGTTATTGTAGGCATCTCATAATATTATTTATGAACCGAGTACTTGGAAATTTACAGCAGTTATTAGATATTCTGCTAAATCTTGATATTTAATGCATTAAGAAGGAGCACATGTGTTATATATTATCACTTTAAATATTTTAGTAGCTATATTTCAGTATAATTGGTTTTCTTTGTAATTCTATGAGCTTCATTTCATACATTTACCAACATGACAAAGGATCCATGGCATTAAAATGCTTTAAAAATCATATTATAGAAAAAGATCATAGAAGAATATTCATATGACCTCAGCATACAGAAAAATTTCCTAAACTGGACAAAAGAACAAGCCATAAAGGAATAGAGCAATACATTTGATTACATTAAAATTATAAACTTTTCCTGTCAAAATATGTAATACTATAAAGAAACTAAAAGGTATGTCACAAACAGAGAAGAGACCTGCTTCATCTACCTAACAAAGGATTAGTATCTGGAATATCTGAAGTCTCCTACAAATCAATAAAGAAAAGACAGACAATTCAATCTTTTAAGGGACAGCATTGTATGGTCTTACACAGAAGACTAAATGACGACCAATAAACATTTGAAAAAATGGTATAAGACAAGGAGCTACTTACTATTTCATCCCCACCTTGTCCCAAGTGAATATTTTTTAAGTATCTGGCAATACCAAGTGTTGGCAAAGATATAGAGCCAGGGAACTTTTACATGCTGCTGATGGGAATATAAACTGTTGTTTTGGGAAAACAGTTTGGCTTGTTGTTATTGTTGCTGAGGCCTACTCTTGCTCTGTTCCCCAGCCTAGAGCGTAGTGGTACGATCTCGGCTCACAACAACCTCTGCCTCCTGGGTTCAAGTGATTCTCATGCCTTAGCCTCCCGAGGAACTGGGATTGCAAGTGCTTGCCACCATGCCTGGCCAATTTTTGTATTTTTATTAAAGATGGTTTTTTGCCATGCTGACCAGGGTGGTCTTGAACTCATGACCTCAGGTGATCCACCTGCCTTGGCCTCCCAAAGTGCTGGGATTACAGGTGTGAGCCATCACGCCCAGCCTTGGCATTATTTTTAAATTTGAAGATGCACATACCCTAAACTCAGTAAAATCCTTGCATATGTGCACCAGGAGTCATATTCAACCCAACTTACCAAGAATGGAAGAATGGATACATAAATTGTGGTATAGTCACAAAGCATAACATAATGCTGTTGTGAAAATAAAATAACCTCAGACACATGCATTCACATGTGTGAATCTCAACCCTGATGTTGAGTGAAGAAAGCAAATTTCAAAAAAAAGAAAAGCAAACAATGTGATTCTATTTATTCAAAGCTTAAAAAATAAGCAAAAAAGAATTGTTTTCCAGTATTGAACATAGAACACTTAGAACTTTCCACTCCATCCAAACAAGTAAAAAGCTAAAGAAACTGGAAAATCAAGAACTCTGAGATCTGTGGCAGAAATGAGAGCTCAGGGCACACTGCTGTCCCCAGAACTGGAGAGACAGACAGGTGGATACAGAGAATCACAACATACCACAGCAAAAACCTCCATGGAAACCAGTGCTGGGGACATTGTATCTAGTGATCATGAAAAAAATTCCAAAGCATGCTAAATGATAAAAAACAGTTTGAAGAGACAGAGCGAGTCAGAACCAGACATAGTAGAGATATTGGAACTATCAGGCAGAGAATTTTAAGAAATTATGATTAATATGCCAAGGGTTCTAATGCAAAAGTAGTGTGCAAAAACAGATAGACAGTGTAAACAGAGAGATGAGAATCCTAAGAAAGAATAAAAAAGAAATGCTAGAGATCTAAAACACTATATACTTTTGATGAGCTTATTAGTAGACTGCACGTGGCTGAAGAAGGAATTTCCGAGCTTGAGAATATATCGTTAGAAATCTCCAGCCGGGTGTGATGGCTCATGCCTGTAAGCCCAACACTTTGGGAGGCTGAAGTGGGTGGATCACAAGGTCAGGAGATGGAGACCGTCCTGGCCAATATGGTGAAACTCTGTCTCTACTAAAAATACAAAAAAAAAATAGCTGGGTGTGGTGGTGCACGCCCGTAGTCCTAACCACTCGGGAGGCTGAGGCAGAGTTGCTTGAATCCGGGAGGTGAAGATTGCAGTGAGACTAGACTGCGCCATTGCACTCCAGCCTAGAGACAGAGCGAGACTCTGCCTAAAAAAAAAAAAAAAAAGAAAAAGAAAATGAATGAAATTTCCAGGACTGAGAAACAAAGAGAACAGATCAAGACAAACAAAAACACAACAATCACAACAGAAAACAAAGAAAATCTTAGACTATTCAAAACCTGTGGGAAAACCACAAAAGGTCTAACATATACATAATGGTAATCACAGATTCAGGAATCTCAGAGGACACAATGCAGGATAAATGCCCAAGCAAAACAAAACTCTAAACCTAGGCACATAATTTTCCAACTACAGAAAATTAAAATAAAGAAAAAACCTGAAAGAAGACAGAGGGAAAACACTTTACCTGCAGAGGAGCAAAGATGAGAATTATATTCTACCTCCACCTCAAGCATGCAAGCAAGAAGAAAGGGAAGCGACATATTAAGTGTTGAAAGAAAAAACCCACCAACCTAGAATTCTGTAACCTTGACATTAACCCTCAAAAGTAAAGGAGAAATAAAGACTTTCTCAGACAGACGAAAACTAAGGGAATTTGTTGCTTGTAGATCTGCCTTATAAGAAATGCTGAAAGAAGTTCTACAGAGTTAGGGAAAATAATGCAGGTCAGAATTCAGAGCCATGTTAAAGAAAAGAAGAGCATCAAATAAAGAATATATGAAGGTAAAATAAAAACTTTTATTTTTCTTATTCTTAATTTAATGGATAATAGTTTGTTCAAAATAATAGCAACAATGTATTTTGTTATGTATGCTTATGTTTATATCTTATGTAATATGAGTGTTTATGTATATTTATATGTAAGTAAAATGAATGACAACAATGATGTAAGAAGTGGAAGGGAGGAATTAGGATTCTTTAAAAAAATTTTTTTTAGGGTTAGGGTCTTGCCCTGTTGCTCAGGCTGGAGTGCAGTGATGTAATTATAGCTCCCTGCAGCCTCAAACTCCCAAACTCAAGCTATCCTCCTGCCTCAGCCTCCTGAGTAGCTAGGACTACAGGTGCATATCACCATGCCCAGCTAATTTTATTTAATTTTTTTGTAGAGACAGGGTCTCACTATGTTGTCCAGGCTGGTCTCAGACTCCTGGTGTCAAGTGAGCCTCCTGCTACAGCCTCTGAAAGTGTTGGCATTATAGGTGTGAGCCACTGTGCCTGGCCTATTTTGTTATTTTAAGGTAATCACACAACCAGTGATATAGTGAAATGGCATAGTGTTATTATTCTACTTATTTTTCTTTTACTTTTTATAGTGATTGCCCTAGAGTTTGCAGTATACATTTACAATAACCAGGCCCATTTTCAAATAACACTATATCAATATACAGTGATTTAATATGTCACTCCACTTTCTTCTTCTATATAATGTTACATATTACACACATATTAAATATAATGATATAGTATTATTTGAAAGTGGGCTTGTATTTCTTGTAAATGTACACTGCAAACTCTAGGGCAATCACTATAAAAAGGTAAAAGAAAATTAAGTAGAATTCATATGCTACGAAAAGAGAAAAAAAATGAAATGATAGAAAATGCTGAGTTAAACCACAAAAGGCAGACAAAGAATGGAAGGCAAAAATGAAACAATGTATAAGAACAACAAATAAAAACCAGTAACAAATATAGTAGATATTAATCTGCCTCTATCAATAATCACTTCAAATGTCAATGGTGTAACTGCTGCAATTAAAAGACAAAGATTGTCAGTGGATCAAAAATCATAACCCTACTTTGAGAGTCCAAGGCAGGAGGATACCTTGAGTTCAGGAGTTCAAGACCAGCCTAGGCAATTTCTATGAAAAATACAAAAAAATTAGCTGAGCATGATGGCTGAGGTGGAGGATCACCTGAGCCCAGGAGGTCAAGGCTGCATTGAGCCATGATCGCACCACTGCACTCTAGCCTGATAACAGAGAGAGATCCTGTCTAAACAAACAAACAAACGTAAATGACTCAACTATGTGTTATCTACAGAAAACCCATAAAGATACATAAAGATGAAAAGTAAATGGATTGAGAAAGATACACCATGGTAACACTAATCAAAGGAAAGCAGAAGTAGCTCCATTAATTTCAGACAGTGCAGACTTCAAAGCAAGGAAAGTTGTCAGGGACAGAGAAGCGCATTAGTAATGATACAGGTGTCAATTCTCCAAGAAGACATACCATTCCTTAATGTGTGTGTGCCTAACAGTAGAACATTAAAATATATGGGGCAACAACTGAGAACTACAAGAATCATTGAAAATAGATATATCCACTATTATAGTTTCAGACTTCACCCCTCTATCAGAAATGCACAGATCCAGTAGGCAGAAAATCAGTAAGGACATAACTGACCTCAACAATACCATCAATCAACTAGATATGATGAACATCTGTAGACTACTTCATCTGACAACAGCAGAATACACATTCATCTCAAGATCATATGAAATGTTCACCAAGGTAGTTCATATTCAGGGCCATAAAAACGCACTTTAATTAAAAATAGAGATCATAAAATGTTGTCTGCTGTCAGGTCACAGTGGAATTAAACTAGAAATCAGTAAGAGAGATAAGTGGAAAGTCCCAAAAGACATGGAAATTAAATATAACACTTCTAAATAACAGAGGGGTCAAAGAAGACATCTCAAAAAATTTAGAATATTTTTAATTAAATAAAAATGAAAGTATAATTTGCCAAAATTTATGGGATACAGCAAAAGCAGTGCTTGGAGGTAAATTTCTAGCATTGAATGAACATATTAGAAAAGAAGAATGATTGGGCCAGGTATGATGGCTCACACCTGTAATCCTAGCAATTTAAAAGCCAAGGAGTGTGAATCACCTGAGGTCAGGAGATCAAGACCAGCTTGGCCAACATGGTGAAACTGCATTTCTACTAAAAATACAAAAGTTAGCCGGGTGTGGTGGTAGGTGCCTATAATCCCAGCTACTCGGGAGGCCAGGGCAGGTAAATCACTTGAACCCAGGGGGCGGTGGTTGCAATGAGCTGAGATCATGCCACTGCACTCCAGCTTGGGTGACAGAGCAAGACTCTGTCTCAAAAAAATATACATTTTTTAAGTGAATAATTTATTTTATCCAAGCCACCCCAGACCAAAACAGATGGTGTATTAGTCTATTCTTATGCTGCTAATAAAGGCATGCCAGAGACGGGGTAACATATAAAGGATAGAGGTTTAATGGAGTCACAGTTCCACATGGCTGGGGAGGACTCACAATCATGGCAGAAGATGAAGGAAGAGCAAAGAGATGTCTTACATGGTGGCAGGCAAGAGAACACGTGTAGGGGAACTCCCGTTTATAAAACCATCAGATCTTGTGAGACTTATTCATTATCATGAGAACAGCATGGGAAAGACCTGCCCCCATGATTCAATTTTGGCAAATTGTACTTTCATTTTCATTTTATTACCTCCTACCAGGTCCTTCCCATGACACGTGGGAACGATGGGAGCTACAATTCAAGATGAGATTTGGGTGGGGACACAGCCAAACCATATCAGATGGGTATCATTATCTCTTTTTGCAGATGAGTAACCTGAGGCTCTGGGATGTCTGGTAACTTTCCCAGCATCAGCCATCTGGGATGCTCTCCAGGGACTACAAGGGTACAACTGAGCAGAAAGAGGATGCCACAGGATGCTGGCAATGGTGGTCTTCCATCTCCAGCTTCCTTTTGAGGGGCTGTTTCCCAAAACAAAACAGAGAGCCCTCCGAGCTCTGCAGTAGCCTCTGCTGGTCTAGGGTCAGAAAACAGACCCAGCAGGCATGTAGTGGCAAATATCTGTCTTCCCCTACACAGGCTTCCACTCCGTGCAGACTCAAAGAATGTCTCTTGGGCACTTGTGTTTCTGGAGCAGAATGGGGGACAGTTATCCACATGGGCCATCTGTCTACCCCTTTTAGTGCTTGCTGGGGTAACAGTGCCAGGGCAACCCACTGCAAATGTTGAGCCTGGGGCTGCCTCTGTCTGGCCCCAAAAGTCTCTCCTCCTGGGCAAACTGGAATGGCTCTTCATCTTAGTTTTGATCACCACCCTCTGTTTCCAGGAGACTCAGGAAAGGCCACATTGTTTATTCACAGCAGCTGGGTTTAAACCACATTTTCTTTTCTTTGAGACAGAGTTTTGCTCTTGTAGGCCAGGCTGGAGTGCAATGGCATGATCTCAGCTCATTACAACCTCTGCCTCCCAGGTTCAAGAGATTCTCCTATCTTAGCCTACCAGGTAGCTGAAACTATAGGCGCCCACCACCACGCCCAGCTAATTTTTCTATTTTTAGTAGAGATGTTGGCCAGGGTTTCACCATGTTGGCCAGGCTGGTCTCGAACTCCTGGCCTCAGGTGATCTGCCCTCCTTGGCCTCCCAAAGTGCTGGGATTACAGGCGTGAGTCAGCATGCCTGGCCTGCACATTTTAATGTCTGCCTGTTTCAAAAGAACGAACAAAGTAATGATAGTAGCTCACATTTATGGAAGTCTTACCGTGGGCCACCCACTTGGTGTTCAGGTCCTTTTCCAAATTTTACCTTCTCAACCACCCCATTTAAAAACAGCATGGAGGAGGGATCCAAGATGGTGGAGTAGCTCAGGATTGCAGCTCCCAGCGAAAGCATGGAGGGTGAGTGGACACCGCATTTCCAGACGGATTTTTATTGTCCACAGACCAGGAGATTCCCAGATGGAGGAGCCCCATGGGTCGCCAGCATGGCTGGTTTGGCTGGCGCTGCTGTTTTCACCAGCACGGCTGTTTTGCCGGCGCCCCAGCGCAGCGGTTCTCCATACAAAATACGCAGGTCTGGGTGCCATTTTAGCTGGCGATTGGAGCTCCTGGCAGACAGAGTTGCCCATACAACTGATTAAAAAGAGGACTGAAACAGGGAGCCAGGCCAGGAGATTCCCGGGCAAAAAAGCACCACAGATCTCAGCACGGCTGTTTCAGCTGGCGCAGTGTGTTGCCGCACAGGAAATCACTCAGATCCTGGCACGTTTTCAACAGGGGACTGAAACACCTGGGAGACAGAGTTGACCATTCAGCTAAAAAAAAATAATAAATAAAAAGCAGGGAGCCAGGTGATCAGGCTTGGCTGGTCCCACCCCCACAAAAAACCAGCAATCAGAAACACTCTGGATTGAGAGTTTCACAGCAAGCACAGCTGAATCTGGGACGATCCAGATCTGTGGGGGAGGGGTGGCTGCCATTACTGAGGCAGTCCACCACTGTGGAGGTAGTTTGCCATTGCTGAGGCAGCCCGCCATTACAGAGAGAGTCTGCTATTATAGAGGTGGGCCGCCATTGCCGAGGCGGTTCTAACTACACCTGTATAAATGGGACTGCAGGAAAGTTCATACAGCAGCTGGGCAGAGCCCACAGCAGCTCAGCAAAACCTCTGCAGGCAGACAGTGACTAGACTGCCTCCTCACTGGGCAGTGCAGCCCTGAAAAAAGGCAGCAGCACAACAGAAACTCATAAATAAAGCCCTAACTCCCTGGGACAGAGCACCTGGGGAAAAAAAAGGGGGGGGGGTTTATGAGTTCTGCTGCAACAGACTTAAACATACCTGCCCAGCAGCTCTGAATGAAGAACAGAGCTCACAGCTCAGCACTTGAGCTCCTATAAAGGACAGATTGTCTCCTCAAGCAGCTCCCTGATCCCTATATATCCAAAGAGTCACCTCATAAAGGAGAGCTCAGACTGACATCTGGCAGGTATCCTTCTGGGACAAAGATAGCAGAAGAAGAAACTGGCAGCAACCCTTACTGTTCTGCAGCCGCTGCAGGTGATCCCCAGGCAAGCAGGGCCTGGAGTGGACCTCAAGAGTCCTACAGCAGAGAGGCCAGACTATTAGAAGGAAAACTAAGAAACAGAAAGAAATAACTTCATCATCAACAAACTGGACATCCACTCAGAGACCCAATCTGAAAGTCAACAACTACAAAGATGACAGGTGGATAAATCCACAAAGATGGGAAGAAACCAGTGCAAAAAGTATTAAAACAACCAAAACCAGAATGCCTCTCCTCCTACAAGGGATCACAACTCCTCACCAGCAAGGGAACATGGCTGGATGGAGAATGAGTGTGATGAATTGACAGAATCAAGCTTCAGAAGGTGAGTGATAAGAAACCTCTGTGAGTTAAAAGAATATGTTCTAACCCAATGCAAAGAAACCAAGAACTTTGAAAAAAGATTTGATGAAATGTTAATGAGAATAAACAACTTAGAGAGGAATATAAGTGAATTGATGGAGCTGAAAAACACAACACGAGAACTTCACGAAGCATACACAAGTTTCAACTGCTGAATTGACCAGGCAGAAGAAAGGATATCAGAGGTTGAAGATCAACTTAATGAAATAAAATGAGAAGGCAAGATTAGAGAAAAAAGGGTAAAAAGGAATGAACAAAGTCTCCAAGAAATATGGGACTATGTGAATAGACCTAATCTACATTTGATAGGTGTACCTGAATGTGATGGAGAGAATCGATCCAAGCTGGAAAATACTCTTCAGGATATTACCCAGGAAAACTTCCTCAACCTAGCAAGGCAGGCCAATATTCAACACCAGGAAATACAGAGAACACCACAAAGATATTCCTGAAGAAGAGCAACCCCAAGGCACATAATCATCAGAGTCACCAGGGTTGAAATGAAGGAGAAAATGCTAAGGGCAGCCAGAGAGAAAGGTTGGGTTACCCACAAAGGGAAGCTCATCAGGCTCCCATCAGATTTCTCAGCAGAAACCCTACAAGCCAGAATAGAGTGGGGGCCAATATTCAACATCCTTAAAGAAAAGAACTTTCAACCCAGAATTTCATATACAGCCAAACTAAGCTTCATAAATGAAGGAAAAATAAAATCCTTTGCGAACAAGCAAGTACTCAGAGATTTCATCACCATCAGGCCTGCTTTTACAAGAGCTCCTGAAAGAGGCACTAAACATAGAAAGGAACAACCAGTACCACCCACTCTAAAAACATACCAAATGGTAAAGAGCATCAACACAATGAAGAAACTGTATCAACTAATGGGCAAGACAGCCAGCTAGCATCAAAATGGCAGGATCAAATTAACACATAACAATATTAACCCTAAGTGTAAATGGGCTAAATGCCCCAATCAAAAGACACAAACTGGCAAAATGGATAAAAGCCAAAATCCATTGGTGTGCTGTATCCAGAAAACCCATCTCACATGCAAGGATACACAAAGGCTCAAAATAAAAGGATGGAGGAAGATTTACCAAGCAAATGGAGAGCAAAAAAAAGCAGGAGTTGCAATTCTCGTCTCTAATAAAATAGGCTTTAAAACAACAAAGATCAAAAGAGACAAAGAAGGACATTATATAATGGTAAAAGGATCAATGCAACAAGAAGAGCTAACGATCCTAAATATATACTCACCCAATACAGGAGCACCCAGATACATAAGGCAAGTTCTTAATGACTTACAAAGAGACTTAGACTCCCACACAATAATAGTGGGAGACTTTAACACCCCATTGTCAATATTAGACAGATCAATGAGACAGAAAATTAACAAGGATATCCAGGACTTGAACTCAGACCTGGACCAAGCAAATCTAATAGACATTTACAGAACTCTCCACCTGAAATCCACAGAATATACATTCTTTTCAGCACCACATCACACCTACTCTAAAATTGACCACATGGTTGGAAGTAAATCACTCCTCAGCAAATGCAAAAGAATGGAAATCATAACAGTCTCTTAGACCACAGTGCAGTCAACTTAGAACTCAGAATTGAGAAACTAACTCATAACCACACAGCTTCATGGAAACTGAACAACTGGCTCTTGAATGTTGACTGGATAAACAATGAAATGAAGGCAGAAATAAAGATATTCTTCAAAACCAACGAGAATGAAGACACAACATACCAGAATCTCTGGGACACATATAAAGCAGTCTCTAGGGGAAAATATATAGCAATAAATGCCCAAATGAGAAGCAAGGCGAGATCTAAAATCAACACCCTATTGTCAAAATTGAAAGAGCTAGAGGAGAAAGATAAAAAAAAAAAAAACTCAAAACCTAGCAGAAGACAAGAAATAACTAAGATCAGAGCAGAACTGAAGGAGATAGAGACACAAAAAAAAACCTTCAAAAAATCAATAAATCCAGGAGTTGGTTTTTCGAAAAGATCAACAAAATAGACAGACCACTAGCCAGATTAATAAAAAAGAAAAGAGAATAATCAAATAGATGCAATAAAAAACAATAAAGAGGATATCACCACAGATTCCACAGAAATACAAACCATCATCAGAGATTACTACAAACAACTCTATGCACATAAACTAATAAACCTAGAAGAAATGGATAAATTCCCAGACACTTGCATCCTCCCAAGCCTAAATCAGAAAGAAGTTGAAACCCTGAATAGACCAATAAAAAGGTCTGAGGTTGAGGCAGCAATTAAAAGCCTACCACCCAAAATAAAGCCCAGGTCCAGATGGGTTCACAGCTGAATTCTACCAGACATACAAAGAGGAGCTGGTACCATTCCTTCTGAAACTATTCCAAATGATCCAAAAAGAGAGAATTCTTCCCAAATCCTTTTATGAGACTGACATCATCCGATACCAAAACCCAGCAGAGACTCAACAAGAAAAGAAAACTTCAGGCCAATATCCATGATGAACATAGATGCAAAAATCTTCAATAAAATACTGGCAAACCAATTGCAACAGCACATCAAAAAGCTTATCCACTGTGATCAAGTAGGCTTCATCCTGGGGATGCAAGGTTGGTTCAACATACACAAGTCTATAAATGTAATTCACCACATAAACAGAACCAAAGACAAAAACCACATGATTATCTCAATTGATGCAGAGAAGGCCTTTGACAAAATTCAACAGCGCTTTATGCTAAAAAATGCTCAATAAACTAGGTATCGATGGAACGTATCTCAAAATAATAAAAGCTATTTACAACAAACCAACAGCCAATATCATACTGAATGGGCAAAAACTGGAATGCTTCCAGTTT